>NC_034014.1:20156539-20165016 GCF_000346465.2 Prunus persica
AGGAAGAAAAAAAAAAAAAGATAAAAAAAAAAGTGGGGGGGGGGGGGTGTGGTGGTGTGGGTGGTGTTTGTTTGGGCCAAAATCTTGTTTCCAGCGGCAAAGGCTAGCCCTAGCAGGAGATGGGGTCCACGAACCTAGGCTAGCCCTCAGGCAAGATCTGCCTTAGTTCAAGCCCCAGTTTGTTGACGTCAGGGATGAAAAACATTTAAAAAAAATCTTTAAAAAATACAAAAAATTCAAATTTTTTTAGAAATAAATACTTAGTTGTAGTTTTCACTTCCTACACCAAAACTCTATACAAATTTCTCTCCTCATATCTCATGTGAATAGTTGTTGTCATGGTAATTGGTGGAAACACCACAACCTTTTGCAAAGGCAGCAACTATTCATGTGAATAGTGGCTGCCCTAGCCCCCCTTGCCATAACAAATGGCAAATGGGTGGAGTTGCTCTTAGAGCATTTCCACTCATTTGTTATTGCAAAAGGCAAGGGCTATTACTATTCACTTGAATAGTGGCAGCCATTGCAAAAGGTTGTGGTGTTTCCACCCATTGCCATAGCAACTACTATTCACATGAGATATTATGTGAGAAATTTGTATAGAGTTTTGGTTGGAAAGTGAAGAATATAACTAAATATTTATTTAAAAAAAATATGAATTTTTAAATATATTTTTGGTTGTTGACATCAACAAACTCAGACTAGAAGTCAGGCTGATTTCACCTGCGGGCTGGCCCAGTCTTGTGAGACCCATGACTTGCCCGGGCAAATTTGGCCCTTTGGAAGCTGCTGCCTAGGCTCGAGCCCTGTCCTGCCATGGCTGGGGGTAGCTGCTAGACTTTCTCTTAGTGGATATAACAGTAGGGGGTAAAGTGAAATATGAAATTACGATTAAGAGGGTTAAAGTGAAATTTGACCGAAGTTTCAAAGAGCACTATAATAAATAACTATAAACCCAACAAATTCTAATAAATTTTATTCCTTGTCAATGGGTGATGGGTGGAGAGGTTATCAAATAATTAAATACTAATGCAAGACTTCATTTTTCTTATGTGAGAAATTTACACTCAACACTCACACCCGTGTGTAGTGTCAATATGCACATACCTATAAGTCTATTTGGGCTCGTTTGGTACACAGGACTGTCTTGGCATGGACTATGTTTAGGAACTGGTTTGGCTTGGCTTGGCTTGGTCTAAGTTGGATAACACTTATCCTGCGTTTGGTGTATGCTTGGACTAGGACTAGAATTTTTTTTATTTTTTCAAAAATATCTATATGTATATATACATACATATAATATATATATGTATATATACATGTATATAAGTATATTATAATAATATTATATATTTTAAATAATATAAACGTACATATATATATAAGTGTATGTAGGTGTATATATGTATATTATAATATACATGGGTATAATACATATACATATATTTATATATATGTATGTATAATATAATATATAATATATATATGGGTATGTTATAATAATAATAATATACATGTATATACGTGTATATATGTATATTATATATGTATGTATATATACATATACATTACATATATTATAAAATACATATGTATACATAATATATGTATAATATATGTATATATATTATATATTATAATATACATATATATACGTATATACATGTATATAATATATGTGTATATAGGTGTATCTATATATTATAATATATACATGGGTATAATACATATACATATATATGTATATTATAATAGATAATATATATGGGTATGTTATAATAATAATATACATGTATATATGTATATTATAATATATATACATATAGTATAAATATATAATGTATATGTGTATATACGTGTGTATATGTATATTATAATACATACATGGGTATAATATATATACACATATATGTATATATACTTATATATATATTACATATATACATGTATGCTATTATTATAATATTAATATGTATGTGTATATGAGTATATTATAATAATAATATACGTGTATATATCTATATGTATTTATATATTATATATGTATATATGTGTTTATATATATATGTATATACGTGTATATATGTACATTAATATATAATATAATATATATTACATATATACATGTATACATGTATGTATTATTATAATATTAATATGTATGTGTATATGAGTATATTATAATAATAATATATATGTATATATCTATATGTATTTATATATATTATATATGTATATATGTGTTTATATATATACATGTATATGTGTATATACATGTATATATGTACATTATAGTATATGTGTATGTAATATTAATAATAATAATAATAATAATAATAATAATAATAATAATAATAATAATAATAATAATAATAATAATAATAATAATAGTAATATATGTTATTAGTATTACAATATAATATATGCATCTTATACATTGGTGAACATAGGACTAGCTAATCCTCCCTTTCTACATGGGTTTAGTAGTCCCCTCCTAATGAGGTATTTTTGATGGGCCCGGTATTAGCAATCCCATCTAAGACTAGAATTAAATAAAACAAACATGGTACTAAATTTAGTCCAAGCCAGTCCAAGCCAAACCTGTGTACCAAACGACCTCTTTAAGTATAAGTGAGTAGTACATGACGTTTGTGGACGATGATATCTGTTGTGTATAATTTGGGCCGGTGGGGGTGTCGCGTGCGAGGTAGAGGCAACAGACACTTGTCGGGAACAGCAAACTAATACATTCAACGCAAACAATCATGCCAAGCGCAGCTCTCCAAATCAAACAGAAAACAAACTGAAATAACCAAATAGAAATATTAAGAAATCACCCAATTATGTACATAGAAACACTGAATTTAAACCTAGAAACACAGTCTCCTTTGCATCACGACACTGACACCTAAAGCGAACGCACAGCCACACAATTGTTTAAACCAAACCATAAACTTGCAATTTCCTTTTAACAGAGACAAAGTACCCACGCCTCCATCTGCATCTCCACCACTCTATCACCCAAACCACAATCAAATGCATTCTACCAAACCAAAAATCAAGCCCATTTAAAAATTCCATAAACAAAACATTCTCAAAAGATTACAGGGAACCCGAAACCATCCCATAAATTAAATCCACACCTCCATATGCAAAATTTGATTATAAGCATGTAGATTCCAGAAGACCCTAAACCAATTTCGAAGAAACCCCTAAATCAATTTCTTACAAATCCATACACCATAAACCAAATTCACAAAAACCCCAAATTTCAAAGAAAAGGAAGATGAACAGTACCTCGTGGATGTCAACTGTGGAGTTAAACTTGGATGAACAGCCACCGCTGAGGGAGAAAGACGATTGTGTCGGAGAGAGAGAGAGTTACACGAGGGAGAGAGCTGAGCGACAGAGAGGGACGGGCCGAAGAGAGATGGAGCTAAGAGAGTTGAGAGAGAACCCAATTTCTGAAAAACTGATATGGGTACAATCAGTCCACAATAAAGATGTATTTATATGTGATAGTTGTAAAAAAATTGAGAAGGGGTGGTATTTTTAATTAAAATTATAAAAAAGGTGGCATTTTAAGCTATTTCCCTACATTCAACGCATCCACATTATATAATTCCATATCAAAAGACAAAACATCGCTGTTAGATATGTATATTTACATATCGAACAGAAAACTGAAAAGAAAAATGATCATGATATCAGTTTGTTGTGTGCTGTGAGCATCATCCGGGTTGCTACAGTTATAACCCTATGGCTACGTCATGAACAACCTTTGTTCATGTTTTTGAATTTTGTACAACTTGCCAGAAACCAAATTAAATAAACTCCCCGAAAAGGGGGCATTGAATTTTGCAATCCCTTTGTTTTCAGACTTGAGAACTCAGAGAGTACCACTCTTTCCACATATCCTTTTTTTTACCGATTACAGTGAGAAGAAAAGACATAGAAGGCATTTCTTGCATAGAGAAAGGTGAACATGTAAACTAAAATGCTTTGTTTTTCTATAAACAAATAAAAAGAATACCAATGCTTTTTGCAGAAGATATATATATATATATATATATATATAAACTAGTTTTAACTAAAAAATAGAGAAAATTATTGTAGATGCTATATTTCATAAATTTAGTTTTAAAAGTCTAAGTATTTTCACTTATATTACTAATCATCTAAATCCTGGAATCCAATCCCTATTTCTACTTTACGAGCCAGATAGTATAGCATAAAAAATAATATATTGCCTAGAAAATAATCTTTATTTGAGGGACACCCTTATAGGGCCAACTCTACATTGTATTTCACTAATCCAAACCGTCTATTTTTTAGAAAATCATTCAAAGATCATTTCTACAAAAAATCACTTGAATCCGATATCATTTGACCACTCAATTGAATTATTGAAATTTTAGTACTTTCTTGAAGCACCGTGTTAATTGATTTTGTAAGAAAATAAATCGTAAAGAATCCTAAAAAGTGTTCCTTAAATAAAATTATTTGAAAAATCTCTCAATAAAGGGGACTGTAATATATATATAGAAGCGATTTCTTGACAAGGATTTAAGTTTTCTGTTCGTACGTATATGACATATGCTCAAGTGTGGACATATCAATGGGTATATATGTTAAGCAACTGGTAGGGCAGAGGCGATATCTGCATGGATATGTAATATCTCATCAGTTTCGTCTTTACATGCACATCTAAGGCTTAGATTTGATACACGGCCAAATGGGATTTGTCGGACTCGGTTGGACAAGCATACAAGCATCTGGTCAATTTCCTCCCAATCCTCATGCTTGTTCAGATTCAGACTTGTCAGCATCTACACACGTTCATCCAAAAACCCAACTGTTGACGATCGATAATATTAACATTTTACACTGTTTTATTTTATTCCATATTTTTGAACAGGAGTTAGAATTTATTTATCTTTATGGGAATATCTAAAATTAGACGATTCGAATTATTAAAATACAATGTATAATGGACCCTATAAAAGTGTTTCTGAACTGAAGCTCTCAGTATTCAAAAACGGAAACATAAATATGACGTGCATAGAGCTTGTAAGTGTTCTTCTAAATTAATATTCTATATGTTTTTCCTCGTTTTCGGCTGTCGACATAGGATTTCAACTATGATTGATTGTTTTCTCCTTCTATGGGGTTGCGACGTGTGAAGGGGGAAATATTCATATAAAAGCAAAAGTGGATTATTGAAGGAGAAATCCATACTTATAAGGGCAAAAGGAAGTTTCCGAATTGGCCTTCTTAGTTTTACAAATTTGATGAGACAGAAGATGATATGTTTATAACCATAGGATGAGTAGTTGAAATACCTGGGATGGTGTATTTCCCGCAACAACAACAACAAAAACAGATTCAAACAACAAGTGGTGATTCGAGTGAAGATGAAGAAAATTTGTACTGTTTTTATAGACCAAGACACAAACAAATTTAAAATAATTTCTTATTCATCCAAATAATATCAAGGCAGCTTTTTAAAGCAATTTTGAGGCCCAAAACATTGAGGCCAGTGGCCACTACCATATGGTATGATTCAAACCCACATTTCTCTCCGACTAGTTTTTAAAGGATGGCTCAAGCTCAAGGCCTTTTACCTGTTCCACCTAAAAATAACCACCTCCCCTTCCTCCCCCGCCGGCGGCACTCCCCTCATGTGATTTTGGACAAAATGGAAGTTGTAATCTTGTGAAAAAAATTTAGAAAAAAGGAAACAATTCAAAATCAGGCAAAATCATGCTTCAGTATCAATTATGAAGCTAGAAAAAAGAAGAAAGACGCATCGTTGTGATATTCGCGTTGGTTTAGGCCCTGTTTGGAATTGTTTTTTTTGGCCAAAAACCTGCTTCACTTTAAAGTTAAGCAGTTTAAGGTATATGATAAAAATAAAATATCTCAATTATTTTAAAAGTAATTTTTAAAAGCAAGTTATGGGTTGCGTTTCAAAGCTGTTTTCAAAGAAGGCAGAGATAAGTTTTTAATGAATTTTTTAAATTCCCAAAATACCATCATTCATTTTTAAAAATGACACCACCTCCACCTCCACATCCAACTCTACCACTTTCACCACCACCACCACCACCTCCTTCACCACTAACACCACCTCCACCTCAACAACCGCCATCCCCACCACCACCACCACTACCACAACCACCATCTCCACCTTTATCACAGCCACTACCACCACATAATTAGCGCATAACATTTTCAATATCATATCTATTTGAGTCATTATTCACAGTTACAATAGTTTTATATTAAAAGTTACCAAGCGGTTTTGACACTGTTTTTTGCACTAACAATATTTTTAAAGAATTATTTACCAAACATGGAGTTGCTTTATTTTACAGCTAATTATTTTCAAAGCATAGCATAAGCAACTTTTAAAAAAGTGATAGCGATCTCAAACTGGCCCTTAGTAACTTTTAAGTAAAAATGGTTTCTAGTAAGATTTATATTTAATTTACCATTATAATTCTAAAACTAGCCCCTTGGCATGCGTGTGCCAATCGGGTTTTTATTAAGGGTATACTAGTGATTTGCCCCCTAAACTTGTACTTAACTTTCGATTTACTCCCTATCCTTTTTTTTTTATTTATTTATAGAAAATTAAGGATATGAACTTCTTTTTTTGGCGAATTTCCGCCCTGCCGTCTACCTCTGCAACATTTCATCCAATTTGCTGTTAAATATGAGAGCAAAATGGTTATTTTCGTATGTTAATATATAAATAATGAAAAATAAAATAAAATAATGAAAATTGGAATAATACTTCTCTCTCTCTCTATGTGAGAATTACGGGCATTGATGAAAAAAGGAGGTTTTCTTGCTCTAAGACTTTGAAACTTCAATTTTTGTTTAATGGGTTTGGGGTTTGGAGGACTAGTTTATGTAGTAGTGGAAATTTAGCTAGAAAGCTTTCACCTTGGGTTGGAAAGCTCACTGAGCTTAGAACAATGAACTTAAGTTGATTTTGGTTTGGTCTGGGGGTGGATCTCGCGTGGGTATGGGGCTCAGTTGGAGAGAGAGAGAGAGAGAGAGAGAGAGAGAGAGATCTGAGGGTGGAGGAGATGGAAGGGGAAGAAGGGGACAGGGAAGAAGAGGATGAAGGGAAAGGGAGGGAATGGAGGAGACGGAAGGGGAAGGAAGAGATAGATCAGAAGTGGAGGGTGGGGGAGATGAAAAGGGAAGGAAGGGAAGAGGAGGAGGAAGGAGAAGGGGTGTTTGGCTCTAGGTTCCTCTTTTGCTTCAATTTTTTTTTAAAAAATAAAAATTTAAAAATAATTTAACCGAAAATTAGATGAAATATTGAGGATTTAGACGGTAGGGGGGAAATTGGCCAAAAAGAGAGTTCATATCCTTAATTTTCTTAAAAGAAAAATAGGGGGCAAATTGAAAGTTAGGTACAAATTCAGAGGGTAAATCATTAGTATACCTTTTTACTAATGAGTGTTATATTATTTTTAATTTAAAAAGGAAGTTTTGAAGGTAGTTGTCTCTTATTTTAGTAATAACTTCTCCTGGTTTTATGGATAACTACAGCAAATGTTCTTTTCTTTTCGTTTTTATAATTTTAATTTTAATTTAAATAAATTATGAATGTACTATTTTATCCATATTTAATAAAGGGTCTTGTATTTTAGTATTTTTATTAACCAACGATAATTGTGGGATTTTGAAAATTTCACTTTTAACCCCACATGGGCCATATCCATATCCCAAACAAAATCTCCACGCAAAGTCCCCCTTTCACATGGTACACCTACATGTGCTCTTTTGGCACCCTTTTATCATTATTCTTTTCCACCCTCCCTTAACATTATTCTTTTCTTCCTCATTATCCTAGTGGGTTCTATTTTGTTCGGACTATGAACCAGGTTTAACAATATATTAAAGGCTTAATTGCTACAAAGCCCCTTGAAACATTGGTCAAATCTCATTTTACCATTTTAAAGTTAAAGTGAGCCACTTTGTCACCTTAACCAAGGTTTGATGTTCCACATTGCCCCTTACCGTCAACTCCATCCAAAAGTCTGTTAAGTTTAATGATGTGGCAATGGTGTTTTAATAATTTTGTGTACCTTTTTACTCACCAATTTGAATGGGTGATGTGGCAAAGTAGAGCCCACCTCTAGCATGGATTAAAAAAGGGTGTTGATTTTCCTACTTCCCTTTTATCCATCCACACTCCCTTTTGTTTTTTTAATACTTTCTACTATAAGATAAAAAGAAGTGTAAGTGAAACAAAAAAGGAGTGAGAACATAGCATTTTTAAAAAAATGGAGTATAAGTGGATAAAAAAGGAGTGGGAAAATCAGTACCCTTAAAAAATAATAAACATTGTTTACTTTAAAAAATAAAAATACAAACATAAAATTTAAAACTTAAAAAAAAATTTGATTTTTTTTTTCCTCTCTCTCTCTGTCGGGTGGGTTGGGGGGGTGGGTGGG
>NC_034014.1:20165370-20182324 GCF_000346465.2 Prunus persica
GAAGTAGATGAATGGTATGGCACTGGGATTCTATGGGTTTTAGATTAGCGCTGAGAAGAAGGTGGTGGGGGTGGATTGGTGCGACTGGGGAGAAGGTTTATTTTTCTTTTTCAATTTATGTTTGTATTTTAATTTTTAAAATAATTATTTTTTAATTAATTTTTTATCTATATTGGAGGTGGTCTTCACTTTGCCACATGACCCACTCAAATTAGAGTAAATTACCTAGGTGCACAAAAATACTAAAACACCTCTGCTACATCGTCAAACTTAAAAGGACGTTTGGATAGAATTGACGGTAAAGAACAATGTGGAACATCAAACCTTGGTACGGAAAAGTCTTTAAGAGGGAAAAATGAGAGTTGCATTATTTTAGGTTGCAGTGTAACAATTAAGCCTATGTTAAATTAAATTAATGTGAAGAGCATTGCTAGTGATCTTTGTGCTTGTCTACAAAGTTGAATTTGGTATATAAATTGGGTGATAAGGAAGGAACTACAACGATTCTCCCAGGTGGGGTTTTGGGGGTTAAAATAAGCTCTCTACTTTATTGGGGTTTATCTTTCGTTGCGGATGGATTCTATATTTGTGCTTTCTCGGTGCTTTTGAAGCCAGCATTCTTCATGGAACTTGTTCTTACCAAATGGGTATGCACATTTCTACTTTGCTCTTGGCTCATCTTCTCCGGAGTATACTCAGGTAGGTGAACTCCAATGCTTCAATTTTTTGATTTATTTGGTTCTGTCTTGAACATGCCCAATCTTGTAACATATCAATATGAAGCAGAATTCATTCTCTTTTGCTTTCTAAATGTTATATGTTGTAATTGTTGATCCAAGTGGAGGGATTGCATGGGGACTCCAAAGTGAGAGGAGTGAACTTGGGAGGATGGTTGGTTGTGGAAGGTTGGATTAAGCCTTCACTTTTTGATGGCATTCCCAATGGAGACATGCTGGTGAGTTTTCTTTCTAGTTTTCTAGTTTTATTTTCAGAGTTCTTTTATTTTTTTTCTTCTGGGTTTTCGTTATTGTTTCAGCTGACCCATTTGTGGATATTGAAATGTAGGATGGAACACAGGTACAACTGAAGTCAGTGACTTTGGAGAAGTATGTCTCTGCAGAGAATGGGGGAGGGATGAACGTCTCGGTTAGTAGAGATGTTGCATCTTCATGGGAAACCTTTACGGTACGATGCCTGATCAAATAGTTTATGCCAGTAGTTTTCTGTTGATTGTTAACTTATAAATAGATCTTGAGTCTTGTCCGATTAAAAGTATCCATTAATCCCTTTTGCTCACTTCCTAAGCCCTTATGCTCAGTTTTTCCCCAGAAATAGGAGGGACAGACTAGAACCATAATGATTTGAAAGAACTGAAAAACATTCATGCAAAAACTATCTTTCCTCTCAATCCCCTTTTCAGAAATCTGAAGCGGTTGTTAGGTAAAGGGGCCACTGGTTTCATGAAAGAGCTAGCAACCCTTATCCTAACTTGGTAGAGTTTGCTACATGATTAGCATAAGGTAAAACCTTTGGCATATCAAATACCTTACATTTAGCTCTTTATAGATAAAGACTTTTCAGCGTTAGTAGTATGAGATTTTTGAGTTGGTAATGAAAATAAAAATCCGTTTATTACATAGTTACAGTTCAAAATAGCTTCTCTCTCTCTCTCTCTCTCTCTCTCTCTCTCTCTCTCTCTCTCTCTCTTCTTTCTGGTTTCTGTATTATAAGGCAGGGGAGTTAACTATATATACTATAAATATATGCTTATTGGACTCTAGAAAATTGAGGTCCTCAGTTTATTTTGGTTCATGTTACTCATGCTTATGCTATGTGTTTTCTGTTCTCTTGCAGTTATGGAGAGTTTCTGAATCAGAATTTCAATTCCGCACCTTGCAGGGCCAGTTTCTAACATGCGATGGCGAAGGTTGCTCTTTTTCTGCAACTGCAGAATCACCTTCAACATTAGAAACCTTTTACATTGAAAAATATAACAATGACAGAGTTCACATCAAAACAATGAGTGGTACGTATTTGCAGGTATGATCCTTTCTACTGTGAAAAGGATGAAGAAGACCCACATTATTACGTTTAGAGTGAGGAATTATGTGTTTTCATGCTATTAGTTCTACCACTATTCATCTAAAAGCAGGTTTAAAACCTTCGACTATAGAATTTTTCAGCTGTTGTGAAACAGTTGTCAATCTCGGATTTCTCAGCATGAAATATTTATGTTGGGAAATCATTTATATTTTGGGATAGTTAATTTTCTGATTTAAACATTTTGTATAAGTTGATATGTCAAGTAAGGATGATGTTTTTCAGAATTTTCAGTTAAATTTAAGAGAAATTTGAATCAGGGTAATTGAGATTCTTATGCTCCATTGCTCCATTTGTTTTGAAGAAATGACTCAAAGGAGAAAAAATCTTCTGAAGGTGACTTATTCCAAGAAAATTTCAATTGTTTGGCTTGCATGAAATTTCTGTCATGAAATTTCTGTGAAGCGAGTGAATCCCTAATTATCCAATTACAGTTTATATTTTTCTTAAGATTTATGAACATTTGAGAAATTTTTCCACAATGTCATTACCAAAGGAATGCGTAGAAAAAGTTCTCTAGTATGCCCTTAAAATATTCATGTCACCACTTAGCATGGGGCTGACTTTATGAATATTTATTTTGCTAGGGATCTATTGACATGGCACCTAAGAATCATTATCTCATTGTTGATTGCTTCCTTATAGACTGTGACTGTCTAAGAATTAAATAATAAAGCATTATCAACTGCAGGCTACAGTGGAAAATCAGCTCATCGCAGACTATCCAGGGAAGCCAGGATGGGATGATAATGCAGCCACATTTGAAATGACCATTGTTTCTAATAATTTGCATGGAGATTACCAGCTGGCAAATGGATATGCACACAATAAGGCCAAAGAGGTTCTTAAGGTAACTGTATGTTACTTTCTAGCTGCCATTATAATGGGTGATTTACATCCTCTATATTATTTGATTTGATTAACTTTTTTGAATGGTATGCACATACATGTCAGAATCAAAGCGGCAATAATTTTCAAATCTAGAAAAAGGGAAACAATTAGAAGGATGTGTATAATATGCTTTTCTTTTACTTTATTGATTCTATTAATGGCAGAGCAATGTTCAAAATGGGAGAATAAATTTTACTGAAATACAGATGATAGAAAAGATATTCAAACATTTTTAGGATTTGACCCTTGCAATTTTAGTACCTATTTATTCCTTGTCTGCACATATTTGGCATCTGAATTTGGCTGTCATCTACTTTTGCTTCCTCAAGTTTCTTGTTCTGTTATATTTGTGGATATTGTCTTCATTGGTCAGTGCCAAATGATTATATGTTCTTGTGTGTAAATTTGAATATTCGGGCATTATACTTGTTTGATGAGAGCATCTGATTCCTATTGCTTTTTTCTTCTGATTTTTTATTTGATATTGGGACCTTTTTAAACTGTAGAGACATAGAAACAGTTTCATCACTATAGGAGATTTCAATTTTCTGTATAAACATGGAATAAACACTGTGAGGATTCCTGTTGGCTGGTGGATTGCTTATGATCCTGATCCTCCCGCACCATTTATTGGTGGAACTTTGGAAGCTCTAGATAATGCATTCTCATGGGCACAGTAGGTCTTTCTTTCACCTAATTCTGTTCAGACTATTAATAATTAAAACATCACATTCAGTTCTGATGTCATACATTAGAACTGTCCTGCAGAGCCTATAATATTAAGTGCATAATTGACCTTCATGCGGCTCCTGGCTCCCAGAACGGGATGGAACATAGTGCTAGTAGAGATGGTTCATCAGACTGGCCTAATCCAGATTACATTTCACAAACACTGCACGTTATAGATTTTCTAGCTTCCAGGTATGTTTTTGATGTGTTTTTGAATTGCTACACTCTGTAACCTCTTAGAGAGTTACACACTTGCATATGCCTTTGAATATTATTTAACAGATAAAATTATAATGGCGGATGGTAAGCATGTAAAGCATTTCGTAATTTGCCACTAATTTACCATCCTGAATCTTTGAGTGTGCAATTCAGGGATGCCAATTCATTCTGTGTTTCTCACACACAACCTCACATGTCTAGACACATGTTATGCAAGTTGCAAACGTGTTCTAGGTTTTCCTCGTAATATTTTATATCAAACAATGTTCGCTAACACGCCTGAAAGTAATCTCCATTTTTGTTTTCCTTACACTTTGTAGCTTTGAAGCATTTGAATATATCTACTGCTTTAATTCAGGGCCCCTCAATAGTTCAAGCATGCCCAACATGACTTCTTTCATTTGCAGGTATGCAAGACATCCTGCTCTGCTGGGAATTGAGCTTCTAAATGAACCATCTGCAGCTACAGTTCCGTTGGATATTTTAGTTTCATATTACAATCAAGGCTATCAAACTGTTCGGAAACACTCATCAACAGCTTATGTAATAGTTTGCCAAAGAATTGGCAATGCAGATCCATCGGAAGTTTATCATGCTAACATAGGCTCACGTAATCTAGTGGTGGATTTGCATTATTACAATCTTTTTGATAATTTCTTTGTTAATATGAGCGCTGTGGATAATATACAATTCATATACAAGAGCAGGGAAACTCAATTGGAGGCCCTGAACAGTGCAAATGGTCCACTTGTTTTTATTGGTAAGGCAATATTCCCAATTCCCTTCACCTGAAAACTTTTTTCACTTCAAGGTCTTATATTTTGGTTCTGGTATGAAATCCGAGCCTATAAGTTATCAAGATTTTTTTATCTGAAAACTTATCTTCTATAGGTTTCAAGTAGTATGAGCTATAATAGTTGAAAACTGGATTTGTTTGTAGGAGAGTGGGTGAATGAGTGGAACGTGACAAGCGGCTCTCAGAAAGATTATCAAGAATTTGGGAGGGTCCAGTTAGAGGTTTATAATGCTGCTTCCTTTGGATGGGCTTACTGGACATTGAAAAATGACAGACCACACTGGGATTTTGAATGGAACATTAGGAACAACTATCTCCAATTGGGTAATTGCCTAGACTTATTTGTTCTTTTTGCTATAACATCACCAATGCAGGCACACACGTAAACCGTACTCAATTAGTCTTTGATTACATCAACCATGTTAGCAGAAAATTATTTATATCTATGCAGGTAATTCACCCAAGAAACAGAATGTTAACGGTTTAGTGTTGCTGGGCTTGATGTATGTGTTGTTCTGTCTGCATCATACTTTGTGACAAATCATACCTGAAATACATCACGGCTCACCACTTGGAGAGAAATATCTAAATGCAGATTCTCTTCGTTTCTGCTCAACCATCACATTCATATTTTTTCATATTGTTTTGCAAAATTGCAGATCCAATAAAATTGTGGAAGGACAGAAAATGTCAATGATTCTGTAACAAATTTGAGGCTATATGTATTACACTCTTTGTCAATGATATATGAGAGAATTTTCTTCCTAATCTCTCACACTACTGTGCAAAACATGAATCTCATCTAAAATCACTCTTCTAGTTAACTAAAGCCATCTTTTATAAATCATAATGTAGATTCTCTTGACCACCTGGCCAACAAAAAGATATCCTATAAAAAGCACCAACAAAAATCCAAAGTAGGATAATGGAAGCTCAACAAATCCCATCACGTCCCCAATTGGTGTGAACGGAATTGCAATTCCAATGGCAGAAATCAGAACTGTAGAACAGAGCACAGGCCATGAGGCAAGGTCCTGAATGAAGGGAATTTTCTCGGTCCGGATCAGGTGGATAATTAGAGTCTGCATGAGAAGCCCTTCAATGAACCAAGCAGAATGGAAGAACATACTGTCATCCACACCATCTGCCTTATAATAGAACCAAAGGAACAGAAGTGCGCTTACATCAAAGATAGTACATACAGGGCCATTCCACAAAATGAACATGGGTAAGCCTTTCTGGGACCATTTTTGTGGGACTTTTACAGCATCTTCTTCCATTTTGTCCCATGGGATTGCAATCTGGCCCACACTATACAAGAAGTTCTGTGTAAGAAGCTGTCGAGGAGTCAACGGTTCATACTTGAGGCACACGGTTGCTATGAGAATTGAGAGAACGCTTCCTAGGTTGGCTATAACTGACATTTTTATGTACTTCATTGTGTTCCCAAATGTGAGCCGACCATGCTCAACGCCGGCGATGAGGACATTAAGGTCTTTCTCCAGTAAGATAATGTCAGCAAAGTCTTTTGCAACTGATGCTGCTGAATCAACTGATATACCAACATTGGCTGCATCCAGGGCAAGCGAGTCATTTACTCCATCCCCCAAGAAGCCAACAATGTGATTACCAACCGTCTGCAACGACTGCACAACTCGGAGTTTCTGCGTTGGGGTGAGTCGAGCTAGTACTGTTGCTCTTTTAACGGTCTCATGAAATGACTCCTGGTTGAGTAGCTCAAGCTCTGGCCCTGTAACTACATGGGTTGTTCTGATACCAACTTCCTTGCAAACTCTTATAGCTAGGGAGAGAGAGTCACCTGTTAGTACTTTTGCTTTCACTCCCTTCTCTGCCAGCCGCCACAAAGCTTGCTTTGCTGAGTCCTTGGGTGGGTCAAAAAACGTTATGAGGCCTAGGAAAACCATGTCTGATTCAAAAGTTTCATCATTGTCTTTGCGCTGATAACTTGTTTCCTGCATTATCACAAAAAAATTCATGTTAGTAAACATTATAAAGGTAGCAGAAATCTTTTTCTTTTTGGTGTGCCGTTCTCACATCTCTGATCGAGTTCAGCAAATACCAAGGTCAAGGACTTTATATAAAATTTTGAAAGAAGCAAATGCACTTGAACTCATTAAATGCAGAAGTTGAGTAAGAAAGAAATCCAGACATACCGTATCAAGGCTCTTTATTGCTACTCCTATAACTCCTAGTCCCTCATTGCTTATTTCTTCAACCATATTTAAAATCCTTTGGTAGCGTTCAGAAGTGAACGTTATATTTGTGCCGCTGTCAACATCCTCTATAGAAGAACAAATTTTCATTACTTCTTCCAGAGCTCCTTTTGTCACCATGACTCTCTCAAAACTATGACGGCTTTTGTCTTCTGCTTCTCTTTCCATGATAATAGACACTCTTCTTCTTATGAAATCAAAAGGAATCTCATCTAATTTCTGCCACTTGGATGGCTGGAATCTGTATCCATTGGTATATACATGTGCCAGAATTGCATCGTCGAGTGGATACTTCTGATCGGTCTTGAAATAGGAGCTAAGGAAAGCAAACTGTAAAACCTTTTCTTTGGATAACCCCAAGCTGTCAAGATGATTAACCATTATTGCACGGTTCATGGTGAGTGTACCAGTCTTGTCAAAGCATAAGATATCCCTGTAACAAAGAGAACACAACCAATTAATATGGAAGTTCAAGTTCAAAAACCTCTATGACAATAAATTTCAGAAAATGATAAAGCGATATGCAAGAGTACATATTCTACCTAGTTTTCTTTCATGTTTTCTGCAAATGGAAGGCAAGTTGGCTGCTACAATTCTATTACGCAAGAGAATTTCAGGATAGCACAATGCAACACTTAAAATAGTTTTCTGAAATTCAGATCAGGCATTGCTCTACATTACAATTTGTCAAGTTTTTTACTATATCTCCATTTCAGCATAAAAGAGAATTGGATTGAGAGCCACAATGGGTCCCCTTCCGTTTAACATCATGTAGTCAAGTACCGGTGAATTTGAGTGTCAATATCTGAATCTAACACTCTTAAGTCAACATCACCCCCCGATTCTATCCATTCCAAAAGCCACCAAATCATCATCATTTCAGGCACTCATCAGTTTGTGGTAAGATTTATCCTTCCACACAAATATGTCCATATATATATAGTTATGTATATACTCACATAGATCCCATGTCTCGTATTGCAGATAAGCTTTTGATTATGCATCTGTCTTTGGCCATAGCAAGTGCTCCTTTTGCAAGACTTGTGTTAACAATGAGGGGAAGCATTTGAGGAGTTAGTGCACTTGCTACCGAGATTCCAAAAAGGAAGCTCGCAGTCAGATCATGAGATGTAGTGTAGTCAATTACAACTATGACGGTGACTGCAACTAGCATAACAGCAACCAGCACGTAAGATATGCGGCGGACACCATCCTCAAAATCATTTGGTGGTTGCTTCTTCCCTATGTTTGAAAACATGGTGCTCATGTATGTCTTAGATCCAGTGGAAACCACTAGACCAGTTCCGCCACCTGATACCACATTCGTCCCCTGAATTTTTTATATAACAGCAGGGAATTATATAATTGTTCAGTAACATGCAATATTACCAACACATATTAAGCAGGAAATTCCTACTTAATCATGACATTTTTGAAAGAAATCCCATTAATGAAGTCTTAATCCCAAACCTTTTAAATTTAAGAGTTGCAACCTCTGATGTTACGCGTACGGTATTGAAATGGTCCGGCATAATTTGAACAATTTAAGGCCTTACTGTACATACCATGAAGCAAATATTCTTCAGATCAAGCAATGGAGTGCTTTGATCTTCTCTGATATCAGCAGTTTTTTCAGTTGTCCAAGACTCTCCTGTTAATGATGACTGGCTGTTCAAGAAGCATGGAGTGATCACTTAATCTAAAAGAGGAAGAATGACATAAAAGAACTCAAAAATAATCATTTATAAGACAGAAAGCTTTATAGGCACTGTACCTTACGACAAGGTGTTTCGAAGATAACAATCTCACATCACCAGGAAAAAGGTCTCCAGGTTCAAAAATGACAATGTCACCAGGAACGACATCTCTTTGGTCAATCTGTACCACTAGCTCCGTCTGGTAAACTCTACCTGCACATCTTTGAACTTTGACTGGGCACCTTACAAATTCTGAAAGCTTCATGGCCGCTTTTGAACTGCCATATTCCTGAAAGGAACATGGAAAATCAATCTCATTTGATTGAAAGATATGGACCCTGTTTGATTGAACAAACTAAGCAAGACATACCTGATAGAATCGGAGGGAGACACTTATGAAAACCAAAACAAGCATGATACATCCATTCGGGCTGTCGCTCGTAAAGTATGAGATTACAGACAAGACAATCAATATGATATTGAAAGGATGGAAGAAAGCATTCCACAAAATATGCCACCAGCTTGGAAAAGAATAATCAATAGGAACATTCGGTCCGTTTTCCTTCAATCTCCTTTCAGCTTCAGCAAAGCTTAATCCTGCAGCGAAGCGAAACTCCAGAGCTATTATACGATTGCGAGGAGCTACAACTTCTTTTAGCCTTATAATTCGTGCTTACATGAAAATACTGCAAAATGTACCAACCTAGCCTTATAATTATCAAATTCAACTGAGAAATTTGCCTATATCTTGGCATTTCATAAAGCAATTCAAATTCAACTAACTTCCCCATACATTTTATGGATCACCATCCGTATAACAATGGAGACAACCATGTAATACATTCAGTCAGTCTCTTTTACAAACACACTTGCATCTATCAGAAAAACAAATCTCAAAGTTCTCATTCCCTAATAACTTTGGCTAAAAACAGAACAGATAATTAAGGTGAGTAACTAAGGACACTAACCCCTTTCTGTGGATCGAACATACTCGAAAACCATATCCTTGTCAGACTGCGCCAAGGCGTATAACCAAGCGTAGAGCTTCTCCTCTGCCTCAGTCCTTGACCCTCCATCAATTTTTCCTGCACATTCCACAGAAACAGCACAATCCCACATCAGAAATAGCTCCAATAAGAGAAAATCCATTCATGCATAAAAGCAGAATAAGCAAAAAACTTCAACAAACCTCCAGACATAAGCCTGCGCAAAAATCGAAAGACCTTGTTGGCGGCGCCATCCTTCTGGGTTTCGGATTTGTTTACCAAGTTTTGGCGAGCTGGGTTGTAGTAAGGAAGGGGGGTGTGCTTATATGAAGTAAAAATGGAGGGGATTTTGAACCAGCCCATGTTACAAAATTAAGCAGTAGCAGTTGGGAATGAGAGAGAGACATCAATTTTCTGACTGAGGACAAGTGAGAAGAAGAAGATGAGAAAGTCGGCATTTTTATTGGAGGGTCTGTCTGAAGATTGGATCTTTGAAGAGAAGGTAGAGGGAGAGAGAGACAGGAGATAAACAAATAAATTGTGTGTGAATTTTGGGTGGTTTTTTGGAGCTTCTTTGCTTCTCCTGAGGTTTTAGGATCAGTTTCTCTCTCTAGGACTTTCCCCTCGTAGCTTCAACTACCAGACTACAGACGACGGTTAGGTTGGTTATAAAGTTGGCTGAGTTACTGACTCTCCCAAAGTCATTTGCCAGTTGTCAAGACAGATTTGTCCTGTTGAGATATCTGTCAACCAAGTCATAGCGCACTCAACCCAGACATATATAACCCAGACATAAACTTCAAAGTTAAAAGCTGGGTTGATTGGTTTTTAAAGTAAATAAAATCCCCCCTTTTTTTTTTTGGTAAATTAATAATGAAGTACACGAGAAACACATTAAAAGAAAAAGCATAAAAAATAAATAGAATGAGAACGAAATAATTAATATTATTGATGTCATCTGCGTTTATCAACACACATACAAAATTAAAAAATATAAATTTATTACGTCACAATATGTAATTTAATTCTAATTTCTTCTCTCTCTCTTAGTGATTATTTCCCCAAATAATGACTTTCTTATCACACATACAGAATCAAAAAGTATGCAGGTTTCACCACAATTCATACTCCAATTCCAACTGAAAATTTCTCTGATTCATAATTTCCTCAATTCAAAGTAAAAACGGCATCAAAAGTTATATCTTAGTTACTTTTTCATCCTTATTTAAAATAGTTTAAACATTTGAGAACAATAAACAAACAAAATTTATCCAGCATCCAAGTGTTAAAGTTATATAATTCTGTGTCCTTTAAGAATACATGATTAGCCATACTTAACTAATTTTAAGTAGGTGATCAATAATGATTATGTTGCCCATCATGAAATCATGCAGAGCAGAGGCAGGACATTTAAAGTATTTGGGGTCAGACACTGTGAACCAATAAGCTGAGAGCTGACAACATAATAATTTCTTATTTTCATTCTGCTTTTACACCAGAAAATGGGTGTTGTGATTTTGTCGTTTCTGTAATTCTTCATTCTGGCTTGTACTATATAACTAATAGTAATATACTATACATTTTTGGGCATACAATTTGAGTCATTGGCAGCATTTTTTTTTTTCTCTTTGAAACATTGACCGCATTTTACTTTGATAACCCAATAGTTTGGTATTATTTGTGAAATGTTACTTCTTTTCTACTTTTTTAACGACACTTTTTCTTCTTTCCCTTTAATATGATGTGAAAGTTACTATTTTCTCAAGTCATCGGAATTAGCTCCGTTGGCTGGCGAGGGAATGTGGGATAATAGATTAGAATTAGAATAAGTCAAGAGTTCGATTCAAAATGAAAAAAGTTACATTATGTATAGTATGATTAAGAATTAATATTTGCATCTTGGAGAACCATTCTAGTGGTTAACAAATCCGAAACATGATTGAGATTGCCATGATCATAAATGAGTTTCTAGTTCTTATTTTATTTTATTTTTTGCGGATATTCTGGTTACATTTTTTTAAATTTATATGCAATGCAATGTACCCTGGAATCTTTGGCCTTTCAGAAACAAATGAGGTTCCATACTCCTATCCTTCACTCACTGCAGTGAAACGAAGAAAACTGTTTGAAGGAGCCATAACAGGAAAGAGTGAATTCTGTAGACTATTTTGCCTCCTGGTAATTAAGACACGCATATAATATCTCTATCATATGGAATTAGTCACATATATAATTCAATCTGATAAAAAGTACAAGGCTTATTAATGTATTCAATCTGCACATAGTGATGCCTAACAAAGGTACTGCGTTAAGACAAGCGTCTGAGGCAATCAATCAATGTATCCGTGTGTTCAGGCTTCCCGACAGATATGCGAACATAACCCCTCAACTCTTTGTTGTTGTAGTGACGAATCATCACACCCATTTTTGCTAGGTCCTCCTGTATCAAAATTGAAACCATAGAATGTTCAAACGAAATACAGAGGAGTACATGATTCAAACGTTATACAAGTTTTAGTGGTGAATAGCAGGTTAAGAACCATTTTTCTGGGCTGCCCATGAGTCAAACCCGATATATAGCACATGATACAACCTCAAACTGTCTTCGGTAACACCAAAAGGTTCAGGGCCGTCTTTCTAATTTACAATTGACATCGTTTCTAGCATTCGGTTTGAATGTGTTCTCAGGTTCTCTATTCTTTTTTGAGAATCTACATTCTCTATTCTTAGCAAGCCCTGTTAAATAGTACTTGACAAGCCCTGTGAAGTGTAGCTAAGAATTGCATCATATACTCCCTAGAGAAATCTTCATTACTTCTATTATATTTCATACAACTTGTTATTTATTGAAATATATGACTTTTGGCTTTCATAACTAGTCCAACCAGGAATACACTCCAACTTAGGGGAACTACTAAAACTGCGGATATTCCAAGAATTCTATAATACTGAAGCTTTCATTTCAGTCCCCTATTACTGAAACCCTAACAATATGAATTGGTGGATTGCAACACATTGGGTGCAGAACCAAAAGTTTTCTAAGATGATGATGCCATGCTATAAGAAGTAAAAAACTACCTTCAGCTTCTTAGCATCCACTCCCGATGTAACCTCACAAAGAATAAAATTGGAATAGCTTGGATATGGGTTGAGAAATGGCAGCTCCTTTAGAAGGTTGTAAAGCCTCTCCCTTTCTTGTAGCAAAGCGTCTTTCACAGTCTGGTACATGTTGAAACCCATATTAAATATAGTGACAAGCATACATGATACCTTCTCGCACCTAGTCTTGACATAGTTCAATTATTAAGATTAACAGGAACGGGAGAAATCCAAAGATTCATAACCTCTAGATAGGTGGGATTCTGCAATGCTGCACAAGCAGAAACTTCAGCAGTAACAGACACATTATATGGTTGCTTTGCTCTCCAAAGATATTCAATGATGGTCAATGGAAATGCTCCATATCCCACGCGGAGTCCAGCTAAGCCTGCACCATTGTCACATTCCACAAAAATTTAACCATTTACAAAAAAGGTTGAAACTAACAAACTAAAAATTTATACAACACATGAAAGTTTGGATTGCAAATCCTGTTACTGGAAATTGATTAGCAGGTCCAACAGTACCAAAGGAGAACTATAGTTTGTATTGCCAAAACCATGCCACTGCGATCATAAATTCTTTTATTAACAGGGTCAACAGTACCGAAACAAAATTATATCGACCAACATACAAGTTCTCAAAAGAAAATGATTTCACAAAAGAAAACAAGAAATTGTTGTTCATAGAATATTTTCACTAGAAACTTATTGACAGGCTTGATACCAAAATATTGTCAGTAGAAATTTATTGACAGGCTAAATAGTACCTAAACATATCACAAAAATCTTATTGCTAGAAATTTACTGTTAATAGTACCCAACCAGAATTATAACAAGAAATTTAAGATCAAGAATACCAGCTCGTTTGCTAAAAGTCCGAAGTACAATTAGATTCTCATGCTTTTTCACCCACTGCATCCGTGATTCAAGTCCTGAAAACTCAATATATGCTTCATCCAGCACCACCAGTACAGGAAGCTCAAGGACTTTCAAGAGAATCTCGTCACTGATTATACTGCCATAGAATAGGTAGAACAAGAAAAATTAGTGTAAAATTCATATTATAGAAACCATACAGTTTCTGTTAATATAAAAGGAAAAAAAAAGTCTTCAGAATCAAATTCCAAATCTTAATACCATAGATTATCCATTTTATTAATAATTTTTTTCAGTGTGTAGCCTAGACAGTTTCATTAATGGACTGTATAATATAAAACACACAAGCGCCCTCATTTCAATCTTGGGACATAAGAATAACAAAACTATGCACGGAAAGAAACAAGTTTCAGTTACCTCCCATCTGGATTGTTGGGAGAAGTTAGGAATATGCATTTAGGTTTTTCCTGTACAACAACTTCTGAAATGACATCAACATCCAAGCTAAAATCCGACTTCCTTGGCACTGCAGGGTTCCATTGAACAGTTACAGATTATACACACATACTGTACATCAAAGTACAAGAGCTGCGGTACCAAAAGTTTCATTTGTATTCAAGGATAAAAAGTTAAAAATATTCTAAGATAAAATTACCAAAAAAAAATTAAGCAGAATGCCATCTTTACCTTTAATGACAGAAGCCCCATTTACTGCAGCATCAAATTCATACATTGTGAACGTTGGAGGGCAGTCAACAATCTTGTCACCAGGATCAAGCACACATCTTCAGCAATATTTTAATCAAGGACACAGGAAAGACAAAATCAGGGGCTGATAGACAAAAAAAAAAGGATAGCATGGTTTGGAATCTTATACAAACATAATGTTTCATTTATAACCTCATAATCAAATCAATGAGCTCATCCGCACCACACCCAACAAGAATATAATCAGATTCAAGCCCTGAATCCTTTGCAAGGGCAGCACGTAACCGACGGCTTTCAGGGTCGGGATAGATATATGGGAATTTCAGTGCACCCAAAGCTTCAAAAACCTACAAACAATCTGAAATTGCAGTAAGGACATAAAGGGGTCTAAAAAGCTTGGCATGATGCCACTTAACACAGGCTGGAAACCGATAAACAAATAACACCACCACATCATATGTAGTATAAAAAATTATTGTGCTTAAAAACCAAGTACAGTGGCACATATGACTAACCTCCGGTGGAGGACCATAAGGGTTTTCATTTGCATCTAATTTGATAATGTCCTCAGGCTTCCTTCCAAGTTGGGCCGACAAAACCTGTAGCCAAAGAAACTTAGTCACTAGTTGGCCAGAAATTTACGAATTGAAATAGTTATTGAGAGATGTCTAATTCAACCTACACAACCATCATAATGGAACCAATTATGTATACATATTCACCGGAATCAGAAGAAACAAAAAGAAAGTCCAGACTAACCGTTTCTTTAGCAGACTGCATAAATACTAATTTTTGAAAATACCATCGACAATAGCAGAGAAAGATCCCCACCGGGACAAAGACCTAACTTTTACTTGTTTAAATAACATTTAAGATTAATCAAGATCAGGTACATTGAAGCAGAAAAGAAAATATATTATGCAAGCATGAGATTCTTTGGCACTCAATCCAGGTTTATTAAGAACAGGCTACTCCAGCTCAAATTTTTCAAAAATTTCTGACTAATATTAATTATGCATTGCAGATGCTAAAATCAAATATTAGTTCACAGAAAATTACTTCTCAACCAAACTTGAATTTCTGGCTAATTTAAGCCAAACTTGAATTATAAATAAGATGCATTATACAGACAACTGAATCGAGAGAAACAAAAAGAAACTTATATGCAGCCATTGCATCCTTTTAAGTTATATACAATTAAAACACAAAATAGAAAATTATCTATAAGCTCAATTTTCACCAAAAAGTAAATTGCAAGAGCTTTATAACTCCGCATCAAGCATTATCAAGTCTAGCTCAGACCTCATTCACCATTTTTCTCAGAAACGTTCACCAAAACTCCAAAAAAAAAGACTTCAAATCGATTCAAAGAGGGAAAAGGATGCGCTTAGATTGAAATACCTCAAATGGCAAAATGGACTGATAAGGAGACAAATTCCTCAAATGGGGTCGAATGAACGAGTCACCGGTCAAACGCTGTTGAACCTCACTAACTTTTTTCTGCACAGGGGTTGTGGAAGCCATAGCCACCACCGTCCTCTTGTTCCCTTCAGTTCCACAACTGGGTCTGCGACTGATGCTGATATTGGTCAATCGTAGTGAGGAAGCGTTGTATATATCAATCACACCCATCAGCATTAACCTCGCGGGTGGATGAGGGCTCGGAGAGAAGGTTGGTGATGGCGGTGACAACCTGTGCTGTTGACTGGTGGCGGCGGCGGCGGAAACGGGTATGATTCAAATGGAGGGAAATGTCCTAGGGCTGAACGGTATTACTCAAACCGAACCCATTGATTAGGTGTTGGAAGGTACATGTGATTTCCTTCCAATAGCCATTGCTTTCGCGCCACGTGTAAAACAAATAGTAATTGATACCTTTTTTAGTAAATTTAGGTTTTAGCCACAAAAAAACTTTCACTTTTGGAAAAAATCAAAACTTTTTCAAAAAAGACAGAAAGACTTCTAAACTTTCAAACAAAAGACATGCAAATGTAAAGGATTCCTTAGGAAATCTAAAATTAAATAAGGGTAATTTTGTCTATTTTAGCTTCTTTTAAAAAAAATTTCTCTCCTTTGGCCTTTTCCAAAATCTCCCTAATTTTTTGGCTAAAAGTCATTTTTGGTCCTTGTAGTTTGGCACTTCAACTACTTTTAACCCTGTAGTTTCAATTCCGTCAATTTTGATCCTGTAGTTTCGTATTTGTAGCAATTTAAGGACAAGTTAGTGTTCCTGTCAATTTCTTTAACGGTGCAAGGGGCAATTTCGTTAACCCAAAATTCTTGAGCATAAAAGCTCGTCTGGAACTCCCCTAATTTCATATTAGGGCTTGAAATTGGTCATTTGGGTTTAGGGTTCTTCAAAAATTGGGATTAGTGGTTGAATTTCGAACCCTAATATGAAAGAGTAATGTTATTTAGACACACAACATTGACTACCTTAACTGACCACCTTATGTGGCAACTGATGCGTAAAGCCATGGACAGAAAAGAGTCGGAACAAAGATATAAACGTGGGAACTACGAGTTCCAACCTTACTAAATGTAACTGTCATTTATAAGGCAAAAAAAGAGAAGAGGCGTGGCCCATGGAGATGAGGTGAGGAGAGTCGACTCCTAT
>NC_034014.1:20182424-20204073 GCF_000346465.2 Prunus persica
AACCCTAGCATTCCTAGTGAGTGGCCTCATGGCAGCATTCATTAATTGACATGACATGACACATCAGTTGCCACATAAGGTGGTCAGTTAAAGTGGTCAATATTGTGTGTCCAAATAGCATTACTCAATATGAAATAGGGAGAATTTTAGACAAGTTTTTAGCTTAAGGGTTTTGGGTTGACGAAATTGCCCCTTGCATCGTTAAAGAAATTGAAGAGAATACTAACATGTCATTGAATTGCTATAAATACGAAACTACAATGGCAAAATTGACGGAATTGAAACTACATGGTCAAAAGTGGTTGAAGTGCCCCAAAAGTGACTTTTGGCCTTATTATTAGTTTTTTTTGGCCAAAAGGCACTTTTAGTCCTTGTAGGATACCTCTTTTTCACTTTTCATCCCTATAGTTTCAATTTGGTCAATTATACCTTTGTAGTTTTATAATTGTAACAATTATAAGGAGAAGTCACGAATTTCTTCCACGGTGTCACGAGTATTTCCTTCAATTCAAAGAAAACTCTAAGATGATATACTTGAGCGAGATTTTGACTTTAGGTTTTGTTGATTAATGAATTTAAAGCTAGATTGGGAATGCTCTTACTTTTATTTGCTACTTTGGTCACTTGGGAATTTCATTTCAATGATAAATCAATTGCATGTTTCTTGTTTGCAATTAAAAATAAATAAACTTTAAGTTTCTAATTTTTTTAATCGAAAATGGACAAAAATACCACTGATGTCGTGAATGGAATTGATGGAATTTGTGACTTGTTCTTGAATTGCTACAATTATGAAACTATAGAGGCGCAATTTATCAAATTGAAACTACGTACAAGGACGAGAAAAAGAGGTAAACTACAAGGACCAAAAGTGACTTTTAGCCTAATTTTTTAAATGCTTAGGAAATTATTTGCGTATTATACACGTGTGTACATATATATATATATTTAACTACTTATGTTTTTGTACACTTCTTAATTATATGAAAAGTTATGTGTTTAAAAAAAAACGTATTTTTCACATATTATATACGTACATATGTATTTTTACGAATAAGTTTTTTTTCTTCAATATTGTGCAATAATACATATTTTATTCGCATTTTATCAGTATTTTCATGTACTATGGAAAAAGGAATACAAAATTTAAATAAAAAATTTAATTGTTATATAATTGTTGAATTTTTCACCTTATATTTTTAAGAGATTTGCTGAATAATATGCTAAAATATGAAAACTATTAGAGAATATTTGTTTGTAGGAATTTTCTGTGTATTCTTCTCATTGTAGGAGGTCATATTTATAATACAACAAAACCTGAATGGGCAAGTAAATAATAAATTCCTAAATCCATTTACAGTAGGAAATCAGGAATTAAAGTAAATCAATTACAATTATAATAAGAATTCTTGGTGTGTAAGGAAAGTAAGTCAATATCCATAAGTCATGCCAACACTCCCCCTCACGTTGGTGCATAGATGTCGCCAATGCCCAACTGATCCAGTGAATTGTGGAATGCTTTACTGGAAATTGCTTTTGTCAAAATATTCGCCAATTGATCCTCGGATTTCACAAAAGGAAACTGAAACACTTTAGCCTTAAGCTTCTGTTTGATGAAGTGTCGATCCACCTCAACATGTTTAGTGCGATCATGTTGAACCGAATTCTGTGCAATGGCTATAGCAGCCTTGTTGTCACAAAAGAGATTCATTGTGGATGTAGGTTTATACCCAAGTTCAGTAAGCAACTTTCTTAACCAAAGAAGTTCACAAATCCCTTTAGTCATGCCTTTGAACTCGGCTTCTGCACTGGATAAAGCTACTACATTCTGTTTCTTGCTCCTCCATGTCACCAAATTACCTCCCACGAATGTGAAGTAACCCGATGTGAATTTTCTATATGTTACATTACCTGCCCAATCTGCATCTGAATAACCATCAATATTTAGATGACCATTCTTTGAGAACATAAGTCCTTTTCCAGGTGCAGACTTCAAATATCTAAGTATCTGAAGAACTGCATTCATGTGGTCTTCACTTGGAGAGTGCATAAATTGACTGACAACGCTCACCGCATAAGTAATGTCTGGTTGAGTATGTGACAAATAGATCAATCTTCCCACTAACCTTTGGTATCTTTCTTTATTAGTTGGAACTTGATCCAGATATTCTCCAAGATGATGATTCTGAACAATAGGAGTGTCCGCAAGTTTGCAATCTAGCATTCATGTGTCTGTCAACAAGTCCAAGACATATTTCCTTTGAGAGAGAAATATGCCTTGCTGCGATCGAGCCACCTCAATTCCAAGAAATACTTGAGTCCACCTAGATCCTTCATCTCAAACTCAGCAGCCAAATAGTCTTGTAGCTGTGATATTTCTTGTTTATCATTCCCAGTAATAATCATATCATCAACATATATTATTAATGCTGTTACCTTCCCTTTCTGATGTTTCAAGAATAGAGTATGATCTGAGTTGCACTGTTTGAAACCATTGTTCTTCATTGCCATGGTGAACCGTCCAAACCATGCACGTGGTGACTGTTTCAATTCATACAATGCTTTTCGTAACCTGCAAACTGTTCCAGTCTGAGTAGTATTATATCCAGGAGGAATGTCCATGTACACCTCCTCCGTGAGTTCGTCACGGAGGTCGTCATGTAGAAAAGCATTCTTTACATTAAACTGGTGTAGTGGCCAATCCAAATTAGCTGCAAGGGACAATAAGACTCTGACGATGTTTAACTTTGCAACTGGTGCAAAAGTTTCTTCATAGTCTATACCATAGGTCTGTGTGTACCTTTTTGCCACAAGTCTTGCCTTGTATCGCTCGATAGATCCATCTGCATTGTGTTTTATAGTAAACACCCATCTACATCCGATAGTCTTTTTTACTCGTGGTATAGTCTCCAATGTCCAAGTCTGATTTTTTCTCAAGAGCTTTCATATCCTCTTTTATAGCTTAGACCCACTTAGGATCTTTCAATGCTTCAGAGACCTTGGTTGGAATATGGATAGCAGACAACTGATGCACAAAAGCCTTGAGTGGTTCAGACAGCTTCTCAGTGGATACATGATTTGCAATTGGATACTTGGATGTCTTGCCAATATCAGGTGAATAACGATTTGGTGACTTCCCACAATTTTGCCTAAAAGGTAATTGATATCCAATAGTTTTATCCTCTAAATGCACAAGTCTAGTAGGAGTATTTACCTCAAAGATATTCTCAGGAGATTGGTCCGTTGGTACTACTGAATGAGAGGGGGTCTTCATCTTGTTGTTCTGAGTTGTCTGTAAGAGTATGACTCGAATAAAAAACATCTTCGCAAGGGTTAGGCGATCGATCGTTGTTTGGCAGAGAGCATTCGCACGTGCCAGACTCGAGACGATCGATTGTTATTGTTTCTTGGCCAAGAGCAATCTTCGTGCATAGATGAATATCCTCGTTTTCCAAGCTGCTCCAATTGAGCTCTTCACTCGGTATCACCCCCTGAAGAGTAGAATTGGATGTTGGGTCATAGAAGAACATATCTGATTCCAAAAAGGTGACATCCAAAGTGACATAGGTTCGTCGGGTAGGAGGGTAATAACATCGGTAGCCTTTCTGATGAGTGACATAACCTAAAAAAACACAACGAAGCGCACATGGATCAAGTTTGCTTCGTTGATTTTTGTGGAGATGAACGAAGGCCACACATCCAAAAATGCGAGGGGTACACACCAAAACAGAGGGCAGAGGCCCATGTTGCCCGAGCACTTGTAATGGAGTTTTGAAGTTCAAGACCCCAGATGGCATGCGGTTGATAAGGTGGACAACAGTGACGACAGCATCATCCCAGTGATGATGAGGAACATGGCCACCAATTCTTCCGTTCGGCAACACCATTTTGTTGTGGTGTATGGGGGCAAGTTGTCTCATGAATAATACCATGTGTCTGGAAGTAAGTCTGAAAATCATGATTAACAAATTCTCCACTGTTGTCAAATCGAAGAATCTGTATTCGAGCATTGAACTGTGTTTCCATCTGTTTGTGAAAGGATTGGAACAGGGAAAACACTTCATTCTTATTTTTCATCAAATAAAGCCATGTCATCCGTGTACAATCATCTATGAATGTGACAAACCAACGAATACCGGAATGAGTAGAAATAGGTGAGGGTCCCCAAACATCAGAATGAATTAAAGCAAAAGGAATAGTACTTTTATTCATACTTAAAGGATAGGATGCTCTATGACTCTTGGCTAGAATGTAAGTGTCACATTTAAAATCTGAGTCCTTAAATACAGAAAATAACTCGGGCAATAAGTGTCTCATATAACCAAAAGATGGATGCCCCAAACGTCGGTGCCAGAGCCAAATTTGTCGGTGCTTGTCATCAGACGGATGCTTCACACTATTGGCACGTCCCATACTGAAGTCATCCACATAGTACAGCCCCCCTCTTTTAGTACCACGCCCAATGATCTCCTTGGTGAGAATATCCTGTAGTAAACAAAAATTGGGATAAATTAGTGCACAACAATTTAGTTGTTCAGTTGCCTGACTCACAGACATTAATTTATTGGACAAAGATGGAACGAGTAAAGTATTAGAAAGGGACAGAGAAGGTGAAAAGGCAACAGTGCCAGCCCCTGTCACAGGATAGGTAACTCCATTTACATTGGCAATACCTGTGCGGCGGGGTGTAGTGGTGTGCAAAAAATCATTCGGATCAAAGTTATATGATCAGTGGCGCTAGAATCAATTATCCAACCAGTAGTATCTTGTAGATCAGAAGTAAGAAATGCATAATCACAATTACCTGAGACATCCGGAAGCGCGGGATTATCAATAGGATCTACCTGCGGGAACAAGGCTAATGGGGGTTCGGTAGAGACAAGAGCAGCACGGCCGGAATTACTAGCAGTTTCTCTGAGCTTGCGAGCGCGGAGGTCCTCTCATCAATCAAGATTACCATTCAGCTTAAAACAAGTGTCACAGGTATGTTTAGGGTTGCCACAGTGCTTGCAACCACTTCCATCAGTTGGAGCCTTGGGATAGGAATGTGGGATGGTTTTAGGAAGTGGCGCACCAGCAGCAGTAGCATATGACTGGATCTGAAGGTGGGCCGCAGTAGAGGAATTATGGGGCTGTCCGGCATGAGTAGGGGGACTTGATCGAGGCGCACTCTTGGCCGCTAAGCCAGCACCAGTGGCTCGATCGGATGAACCCATCATCACTGCTTGTCGAACATCTTCACGGTGAACATAGGCATAAGCTTGGTCAACAGTAGGGAATGGAGTCATGTGAAGAACATCACTTCGGGCCTTATCAAGACGATCATCAAGGCCATCCAAAAATATGTAAACTCGATCTTCCTGCAGAATATCATTATAGCGCTTGATATCACTTTCATACTCCATCATATTGGACGACGGAAATCAATTTCTCTCTATAAGCGTTGGAGAGTATTGTAATAGGTTTCAATGGAGCCACCAGCTTGTCGTATACGAGAGACTCGTCGTTTCAGATCATAAACCTGAGAGGTGTCAGTGCCATCATAATAAGTTGTGGCAATTGCATCCCACACTGCTTTTGCCTTCGAAAAACGAATGAAATTGCCAATCAAGCTCTGCTCCAGAGAATTGATGAGTCATCCCTTCACAATAGAGTTCTCGGTGCGCCAGCGAGGAAACGTTGGAGCCGTCGAAGGAGGTTGTGGAAGATCGCCATTAATATATCCCAATTTGTCTTTGTCGGAGATATATAACTCTACAACTTGGGACCATAGGGCATAGTTGGTGCCATCCAACTTTATGCCAATCTGTGCAGCGGAAGCTTCATAGGTAATTGTCGTCGGAATCGTTGTCTGATTCGGGTTCAAGGTCGTCGTCTGATTCGAGTTCGAGGTTGTCGTCTGAGTCGAGGTCAGGGTCGTCTTGGTAGGATCCTGATTTAGGATCAATTTCGAGGTCTGAGTCTACATCTTCATTAGTTGAGCCAACTGGGCACTCAACTCAGCTATGGTTGGTTCAGAAGGAAAGGAGGAAGCAGTAGTGCTACCGCCATGAGGATTAGAAGAGTCATCCTCCCCCATGGTGGCGGCTAGTGTTTAGAAACTAGAGTCAGCAATCCCAAGATCGCCGCTCTGATACCATGCTAAAATATGAAAACTATGAGAGAATATTTGTTTGTGGGAATTTTCTGTGTATTCTTCTCATTGTAGGAAGTCATATGTATAATACAACAAAACTTGAATGGGCAAGTAAATAATAAATTCCTAAATCCATTTACAGTAGGAAATCAGGAATTAAAGTAAATCAATTACAATTATAATAGGAATTCTTGGTGTGTAAGAAAAGTAAATCAATATCCACAAGTCATGCCAACATAATACACATACATGCTTTATACGAATTATACTCATTATGTATTTTACTGACTATGATAGACATACATTCTATGTTAGTATGAATTTGTGAGTGATAAGTTCATATTGTCTTACGAATAAACAACGCCTTGTCCATGGATAAGTTTGTTCACGTTTTCTTGATGAATTACGCTAAGGAAAATTGTGCAAGTTGGGTGCTTATTAGTTATTAATGGATTATAGAATAAACATGCATCAACAACTAAAAGTTATCCATGAAACCCAACATGGTACATATATTAGGTAGAGCTGATTTGGTAAACCCATAATGGGCTAAATTAATGTAATATTATGTTATTAAAAGCCGATCAACCGATGGTTTGACTGTTTGGTTTGGTTGGAGGTCAGGTCAACATATACTAATCATTCTTGTACATACAACTCCATCATTAATTAATTATGTTATGCCGACAAAGACCTTTAATTGTTGTTGTTAAGTTATTTAAAAAAAGTCTTATCAAATAAATTATTATATAAAAAAGAAAAGAAAGCATAATTAGATGTTGAAAAGTGTAGCATGGTGGACGGATGGTTGAAACAAAGTGGATACATTTACGTCCAAAAACAAAAGTGTGGATGGACAATTGCTTATATATCCAGAGTCCACTTTCTTCTTGAGCAGACAGCAGTACAATGTGATGAAACCCGCGCCCTGGTGTCCAGTTTTGTATGAAACGACATAAGGAATCAGCAACAGCTATTCATGCAACTGCATATCCATTTTGAAATATATTTAGCCCCACACACACGCACACCAACTTATTAAAAACCAAAATGTCACTTCTCTCTCTCTCTCTGGGGCAAGGGCTACAAACTATTTGTAGCAACATGAAAGCAATCTGGTTTTTATCCGAATAAATATGCTTTGGTGGTCCATCGTGAGGTAAAGGAATAATTACGATCAGAAAAAAAAATAAAATTTGAATCAATTGTTATTTAATTAAAAATTTGTTGCAATGTTTTACTTGCGATTAACTTCATCAATTTTTCCATCTAAAAGATTGCATGTGTTTCACACATGATCCTTCAAAAAGTACGTTAATTATATCCTTCAAATTTTTAAAAGGTCATGTGCGAATCACCTATAATTTTTTGGAGGAAAAAGTAGATTGAGTTGGGTTATGGTTGACACCTTGCAAATGAAAGTGACTTTTTTTTTTTTTTTTTTTGGGGTGTGCATGTGGCAAGTTGCAATAAGTGGCATTGGTTTGTTCTTCCCTTATCGACGAACAAATAGGCATGCGCATATGACATGATATTTATCATATATATATATTTTTTATATACACTGATATTTATCATTTTAAATTAATTAAACCCAAGGATATAAACATATATATTAAATTAAAATCAAGAGCTGGTCTCAGTTACGGATACAGAATTGTGATCTCATGAAGTTATAGTGTAAAAGTTCAGAAATTTTTTTTAGTGCCTAAGCTGTTAGGTGTTTTGTTGATCAGAACCTCAAATTGATAGTTATATTGATATAAATTTATACTTATATGATAAATGCTTGAAATCATCATTTTCATCTTGTTTTGCTTGTGTTGGTTTTATCAGTTTGTGCATTTATTCATTCATATTCTATACGATGTGATCTTAAGTATTTAGTGATTTTTGTTTAATTCATCTTAAGTGTGGTAAATTGAATTTGAATTTCTGGTATATACTTGCACCCTAATTAAATCATAATGCGGAGATTGGCAAAGTTGGTGTGCTAGAGGAGATGGGGATGAGGGTTTGGTGGGAAATTAGGGTTAGGGTTGAGGAAAGAATAAGAAAATTGGGGTTTGGAGGGGTGACTATCGGGTTGGTAGATTTTGGGTGATGCTTTAGTGTTTTATTTTTCTTTTTTTAAGTCCTGCCTCAAAACGGTGTCGTTTTGGCCAGGTTATTTAAAAAATATTTGCCTGCACCAAAACGAGTTGTTTTGAAAAAAGAAAAGAAAAACAAAGACAAGATGCGCTGCACAGCTCCTTCTCCTTCTCTAGACTTCCGTCGAGCAGTTGGTGGGCAACTCCATGAGATCGCACCACCAGCAAATAAGGACCTTCAAACCTATTTCAATGGCTGCCATGGGGTCGTCTAACCCCATTGACCTCATGGTGGTTCTGTTACTGTCTAGTCTCGTATCCTGAATTTAAAAATAAAAAATAGAAACACGAATGGTTGGTTGCTCTTGAATATATGTCAACCTTGATGGCCGCTAAGTCCGGCCCTGAACAGGGGCTGGCAATGAGACCGCCCTGGGCCCACTATTCAGGAGGCCCAATTTTATTATTTTAAGGTTATATTATATTTATTATATATTGATTTAATATTTCGAAAAAAAAAAAAGATGGCGTTCAGATTGTGTTGGAAGAACGCATAGCCCTTCCACTCCTCCAGAAGAAGACACCTCTTTTGCTACCCCTTCCACTACTCTAGGTTTTGCGTTAGATTTTTCTGTTATAAATTCTTCTATTTCTCTGTTATAAATTCTTCTTCCTCTTCTCATCTCATTTAAGCCTCTCCTACTAGTTTATAATTAATTTATTAAACAGCTACCACATCATTCAAACACTGGCAACAAAAAAAAGGTTAAGATTGAGAAGACAAATTAAAAAGCGTGTAGCTACACATTCACTTCCAACTTCTTACAAATCTCTACTCTTTATGAGGCATGGATAAAAGTGATTAACACATGTACCCCAAAAGCACTTATTCTCCAATTAGATACATGTAAACTAGAGAGAACCCTTACAATTGGTACCCCCAAAAACAAAAGCCCTGCTACACAAAAGCACAGCTCAAAAAAAAGAAGGAAAGAGGGTCCTATATAAGTTATGGGTTGCTGTGCTAATTACAAACCAATTTAAAACCATAATAATTTAATTATGGTCACCTTGAACGATAAAGGAAAATACTAAGCTCCTGGCCAATACTCTCATCTGGGTCAATCAAATGGAAGGACTCAGAATTAGCTGAACCACAAACTCTCTCAAAGTTGGCTCTGAGGTACATAATCTCATCATCCTCCTTATTACCACTTATAATTCCAGCACCAACAACAACTGAACCCATCATCCTCAGTGCTTCCCAGTCATGTTCTGAAGGCCTGCGCTTGATTGCGTACCCAACTTTTCTACTATTGCAATACATGGTCCATACAGGTGTGGCCAAAAGAGAATTAGAATTAGTACTAGCACCATTTCCTGGGCTAGTAGACTCGAGTGCTATTCTAAGAAACCCGCCTTGCATTTCTTTAGCTAGAACCGTTGTGGGCAAAGCTAATTCAAGAAGTAGAATTGGATTGGACTTGGAGTTTGTTTGGATACAGAAGCTAACTTTGCCTCTTCGGTACCCGAATATGGTGCCGGTTATGATGTTGTTGGAACAAGCAAAGCTGGGTTGGGGATAGTGGGGATAGTAGTAGTTGTTGGCGTGGCTTTTTTGTTGTTCTTGTTTGGCTTGTAGTTGATCTTGATCATGATCTTCTATGAAGGTGCAATTGCAAGTTGGGATTAGAAGTTCGATGAGAGAGCGAAGAAGCCGCCACGACCTGACTTGTTTCTGGCAGTCCACGGTGGTGACACCGGTGGTTATGGTTGTGGCACCAACTCTTGGATAGGCCATATGGGGCTTTTTATTTGGCAAAAGGATTTGAACTACAACCAAAAGGTTTATTGGGTGATTGAAGATGGTGTAGAGGACTCTAGGTTTATATAGTGAAGAGCTGTCTTGTCTTGTCCACTAATTATTTTATTATGCTGAGTACGTGTGTCTTCATTTAGCCGTTTAACACAGTGGGATATTTTTATTCTTATAAGAAAATGTTTTCATTTAATTATAACAAAAACAGCCTTCAATTTCTGACTAAAAGATTAAGAATAAAAAGTCAGACCACCCAATTGTTACTATTTTCTCATGATGATGCATGTGAAAATGAGATTGGCACGTAAAGAACATTGAATCCAACCATGTTAATTTATTTAGAGCATCTGCAATGGTCAGGATCAATGTAATTTTATTGTATAAAATTGAACTAAAACAGTATAATTTCACTTGCAACGGTATGATTTAGTTCATTGCAATAGATGGTGCTATGTGATGAACCCTCTATTGAATTGCAATAGGCTAACTATGAGACCCACATGTCAATAAACTGAAACTACTGAACTGTACTATTGCAAGTAAAACTGCAGTTTAATTCAATAGATGCCAAAATAGTGTTGATGCTCTTAAACAAAGTCTTATATTGAACATTGAATCGACAATCCAATTGCTAGGGTTTAATAATAATTTACTTATTGATCACCAGTTTCTCATGAGCAAGCCTTTAAGGTCAAATTATGATCGATTTAGTAATGTAAGAAATTTGAGTCAATGAGGTAACTTTTTGGTTTTTCTTTTCCTTCATAACAATGAGATCATGATGCCACAAAAGCAAAGCATGAATCTCTCGTAGAGAAATTGAATTTGATGTTTTCATAAAATGTAAGTAGTTTCCAATGAACATGTGCTCTTTCGTATTTTCAGTGGAGCATCTGATGAAAGCAGCAATACATGGACTGCCCTTTATTGGACTTTATTTTCTGATTCAAAGAAATTATTCAAACATAATGATGAAGATGAATAAGCAATCCCCCTCTTCGACCAACTAATCATTGGAGCATTTGAATATTTGTGTTTTATAAAACTCCAAATTACAACTGTTCAACTAGTAATTATGCAAGAATCTTTGTGACCCTTTTCTCGAATGTTGGGGTACTTTAGAAAAACATCCACAAACTAGCACTAGATTTTATTCCCTGGCTTGTATTATATCACATGAGAGGGACTTTGAAGCAAATAAATGGGGTTTTGTTCTACTTTCTAGCCTGGTTTTCTCCACTCATGTCCTTTGCCTTTCTCTTTCCATGTGTATGTTTCCAGATGATGACACAAAACCCCAAATTTTTTTTAAGGGTTTCGTTAAGGCAGACGTGTGATCCTTTATTTATATGGGCATCGACTAAAGTGAGCTTGCAACCTACTGATTAAGTTTTTTCTTTATATTTATAACAAGGTCAAAATAAAGCGAGACAGATTAAAGGGAAAACCAAACAATTTTCTGACAAAAAGATGGGGCTAATCAAGCTTAAATTGATTTCACAAAAAGAAAAAAAGAGACAATGATAGGACTATAATAAAAACAAATTATAAAAGTATTCAGCTATGGAAAGTACTTCTCTTCTTATTATGTAAGTAGGAGTTTCTACATTCCTGTCAATGACAATATGACATATGTACATAAATTTTTCTTTTTATAATTTTAATGAATAATTTTTACGTATATATATCAAATTGTGATTTGGAAGAATGTATCTCCGTACAAGAAATGAAGCAATCAGTATCCTTCTCCTTTTGCCATTTTCTTTCTCACTGCATACTCTCTCTCACTATATATAAAATTGGCCGTGTCTTTGGGACCTGTCGTGCCCCTCAAATACCACTTTTGTTGTTGGTTATATGACAAATGGACAAAGAAGTGGGCCCGAGACAAAAGAAGGTGTGTGCCAACTCTGTCCGGGTCCATGTCAACCATGCCACGATCACTTGTTTTTTAGCATGTGGACGCATGTCAAGAATTTCACAAAGGAAGAACATAATTAATTTTGAAGGCTAAAGACAAGTTAAAAGCAATTAGGCCCTTGTCCAAATTTACTATAAACTTTAATCGACACCAAAAAGTATAGTAGCTTGAGAACATGAGTTGCTATCAGTAACAGAGAGTGTCCACCAAGTACAGAATGACTAATTGGGGATTTGAAGGAAGCATACAATGTGTCTTGTCAAATGTGTATCGAATCCGCCGACCACTTACTATACTGCTGCAGTTTTTGTAGCTGCAGTTTTGGGGCAGATTTTAGCAAAATCTGCTTTTCATCAGTGGGGTTCACAAACAAGCGTTTGATTAGAGAGAGGAGCCTGAGATGGATGTTGTTCAGAAATTACCCACAAAAAAAGGAGAAAGATTATTGGTACTACTGTGATTAAGCTTGTTTGGGAAAGTCCCTGCTGAAGATAAGATTTTGCAGGCTAAAGTGATATCAGAAGCAGAATTTCTGGTTTCTAATATAAGTTGTCTAGGAAAAAAAAAAAACTATTAATAGGAATAAATATGAGTTTTGGGGGTATTTCAGGTTAATTGGGAGTTTTAGTTTGGAATAGTAGTGCTCTGGTTAGTTTTCTTGGGTTTTTGGGGTTGGTTTCTCTGCAATTTTCTGTTTAATATATTAGCTACAAGAGACAAGCTAGCTAGTCATTTCAAAATAAAATAAATTCTATTTGAGATCATTGTTTTTACAATCATACTCATGCTGTGAATTGTGGACTAGAAGTTGAGAACAATTGATGTTGTAAGGTAGCTGAGTCTAACCTCTAACCTAGATAACTTTGAGAGTGAGCAAAAGAACAACTCGTTTGTGTAGGTTAATTATTTGCCATGCTTTAGCGGGGGCTTGCATTGGAGGTGATGTGATTTGTCTACTTACAAGTTACAACTAAACACATTAGTCAATCAAAAACACATTTTTTATACATGAAAACAAAAAGGGTTTTTCATGAAATCAACTAATAATGTGAACATAGCAAAGAACATACTTTCAACAAAAATGAAAACAACACCATGATGGACAAAAATGCCCCCTATGCCGTGTACCCCTCTCTCCTTTATCGATACCCTGTCCGCACCATGCCATAGGTGCGAAAGACTCCTTCAAAACCTTCCCGGTTCATTGTCTTGCTAGTCAAAACCCTAGTAACTGGGGTATAGTTGGATCCTTTCATCATATCACCAATCTTATCTTCTCCGATTTTAATACCCAATATGCATCATTATTGCATTCAAGAAGTTTCCATATGTTATTATGTGGAGTCCTTTCTTATTCTTTGATTTAAACGTTCATGTATTAGTGAATGGGAAAAAAAGAGTCAGTTTCATGTATTAGTGGCCTGATGAAGAGTCTTTAATTATGAGAGAGTATTAAGATGTGAGAGTGAGTTAAACAATTACGATAAGAGAAGTCTTTAAATAGGTCTTTATTAATGTTATTTGTTGAGTTGAATTGAAATCAAAGATCCTATTCTCCCAAGAAATTAGTGTGTATTTGTATTGTTTGTTTCTCTTCTTCCTACAAATTGGCATCAGAACTTAGTTGAAATACTTTCAATATGGCAAAGGCAAACGTAAGCAACGGGCACAATTTGGCTTCACTTATTCCTCGATTCAACAATGGCAATTAAGATTATTGGAGCAACAATGTGAAGGTGCTTTTAAAAGCCATGGAGTTGTGGAATATGGTTGAAGATAATTATGAGGCGCCTGAAAATGAACATACACTCACTCAAAGCACAAAGAAATGTATTGTATTGAAGGCAAACTGAAAGAAGGATAGCAAGGCACTTTTCCACATCTCACTACTACAAAAAGTGAAAAAGACGACCAGAAAACAACGACGGTCTAAGTGAAAACCGTCGTGGTTTATAAAAAGACGACGGTTCTAAAAACACCGTCGTGTAATACAACCTTAGACAACTAAAAAATGGAGTTTCAAATGGCTGTTCAAAAACAACGACGTACATAATTAAACAACCGACGTCTATTTGAAACAGATTTCCGCAGTGTAAAATCAATGCCAACAAAGAACGGCAGAAGTTATGAATCGACCGACGTAGAAAGTAAAGACGACGATTTCAATAAAAACTGCCGTTTTTACTCATAAAATAAGACGACGAGGTTTTCGTATAAGACGCCGTATAATTACAAACAAATCCACGGCTTTAAAATACAAAATATCGCCGTATTAAATTAATTTACAACGACGGAAAATATAAATATATCGACGTCATTCTCGTATAGTTCTACTACGTTATCTTTAAATCGTACAATAAAATTTATCGTCGTATTTATTCATTTTATACGTCGTACCTTTAATTTTAACGGTCGTCTTAATAAGAATTTTTGTTAACAATTTTTTTCTTTGATTTTCTTATCCTACGTCGGTAGATCTACTTAATGACAAGAATTGAAATAACCACGACGGTTTATATAGAACACCGCCGACATAATCAGTTTTGTCTGAGATCCCAAGGGTTACGAAATCTTACCAGATGGAACTCTGTTCCACATCATAATCTTAACAGATGACACAGATTTGCAAATATTGCGTCGTGTTAGTTTACAAATTCTAGAACATTAATTTCCCTCATTTTAAATTTCCTCGGGAAAGAAAAATCTATTTATCACGCTTTGGAATTGAAAACTAAAACTGAAAGAATACGGGAAAAAAAACTCCATTTATAATTTAAAATTAAAATCCACGTCGGTTGTAGTACACTTAACGACGTTTAACAAAATAATCTACGTCGGTAATTATAAATCTACCGCCATCGTAACTTAATATAGACGACGAGAAAAGACGACGGTAGAACAGAAAACCGCCGTTGTTTCAGTTTCTTTAACATATCTTTCTGCAGGACTTGTGTAGTTCAAAGCATTGACAATGTCTTCATCATATCTCCCAGAAACTACTGATTCAATTGCTCATGCTTTAGAGGCCATCTGAAGCCATTTCTATTCTTTATCGCATTCTTGAAACCCATCTTCTTCTTCTGAAGCTCTACGGATAAAGGAAGAGGCTATCACAAATCCGACGGATCTTCTTAGGCAAGAAAATCAAGCAGAGGATCAGGCACATCTGATCTTCAGATTTCCCTGAGAAGCGAACTTTCCTTCGACAGCGAGTGGAGGCCAGGCTTGCATCTCTTTTGATGGAAAGCAAGGAGTATTCAGAAGCACTAAGTGTCCTATCAGGCTTGATCAAGGAAGTGAGAAGGCTAGTTGACAAGCTTCTTCTTGTGGACATATATTTGATGCGAGTAAGCTCAATTTCTCTTTGAGAAAACATCCAAATTATTATCTTTGAGACATGAGAGACTGAGAGAGGAAGAACTTGGAACCTTAAATGTAAACCGAAAATGAATGAAAGCGACAAATTTACGGCGGTCCTTACAAAAAAACCGCCGTTTAAATTGTAAAATCAACGTCGGTATGATCGACGTATATTACAGAAATCCACGTCGGTAAATTAATAAAAACGACGTGTTAAATAATATACCATGACGCGAGTTATTACTTATGTACTTTAATTTTTGAGTTTACTACGACGGTACCTACAAACTACTGTCGTATTTATTTACCACGTCCGAAGTTAAATGTACCGTCGTATTTTGTAATTTATACGTCGTAGTTATATGTAACCGCCATATTATTTTTTTGAAATGGTTTTATATGTAAGCAACTTTTCGTCTACTTGACTTACACATTTGTTGTTTTTATATTCTTATTTTATTTAAATCTGTCATCCAAAAAAGAAACTTTACATATTGCAGAATATTAATTTCCTTCGTTTTAAATTTCCTCCGGAAAAAAAACTCTATTTATAACGCACTGTAATTGAAAAATAAACTGAAAGGTCACGGGAAAAAAAATTCTATTCATAATTTAAAAATTAAAATCCACGTCGGTTATATTAAACCTAACGACGTTAAATGAAATGATTCCACGTCGAATGAAAAATATTGTGTCGTTTTAGTTAAAAACGACGTAGTTAAATGTAACCGCCGTATTATTTTTTTGAAATGGTTTTATATGTAAGCAACTTTTCGACTTACACATGCACTGTTTCCAAACCCGATTAAAAATTTCAATCTCCCAGAGAAACCTTTTCGTCTTTTTTCCTTGTCAGAGCATTGTCAGAGTTTCTCATCGTCTTCCTCTCGTCTTCTTCGTCGTCTCTGAACTTAAACATCGATCATCTTCCTCTTGCTTTCATTGCACGCAAAAGGTAAGCTTTCATTTTCACTATTTTGGTTACTGTTTTGCATGCTCATACGTTTTTTGTTTGAAAAATCTTTTTACCTTTTTTCTGGCCAAAATCATTTTACTTCTTTCCAAGTTTGATAAAATATACAGACAAAGAGAGAAAGTTTCCAACTTTGAAGACAACTACATCAACTAAATAAGACGACGGTAGACCACGACAGTTCGTCAGTTGTTCTAGCGTCGTCTGAAAATTGACAAAGTTGTTTTTAAAATAATAGTCTTTTTTTATATGCTTGTTTAATTGCAGGTTTGATTTCGCTGAACAATGGTTTTTGTTTTTCCCTTATTTGATAAAATATAAAGAAAAAGAAACTAGGGTTGGTATCTAATATAGACGACAAAATATCTTATTGTTTTACGTCGTGTGAATGTTAATACCACGACGGTGTATTACTATTGACGTCGTATGAACATAAATACCACGACGTTATATAAATAATAGTTTACCACGACGGTGTATTACTATTGACGTCGTGTGAACATATATACCACGACGTTATATAAATAATGGTTTTAAACATTTATTACGTCTGAGATTATTTCATTGCGTCGTCTAAAATCATATCATACGTCGTATTTTTTTAATACCGTCGTTTGTGTTCTTAATGTTTTCCTGAAATATTTTCACTTGCAGTTTTGTCTGTTAAAATGGTTTCTCAACAACAAACTAAGGATTCTGGCTCCAAGAAGCTTGGAATGGTAGCTCCTCAAGATAAGTCTTCGAAGGAGATGAAGTCTTCGAAGAAGATGAAGTTTGCTTCATCATCTGCTGAGACAGAACAAACCAGCCAGACAACAATCTCAGATGATTCAAAGACTGGTCGAGGTATGAGCACAATGCCTCGTGTTGTGAAGAGAAAGCTTCAGAAACTGAGGCCAATTGTTGAGTACAATAAAAGGGGGAAAGGTGTTGGCCAAGCACATATTGAGATGCAGTCGTATATTGGTGTGTTGGCACGCTCCAGGATCCCACTTGTGGACAAGAAATGGTCCCAAATCCCCAAGGATATAAAGGAGCAGATTTGGGAAGCAGTTGACATGGCTTTTGTCGTAGGCCAAGGGGGCAAGACCTCTGTTTTAGCTTCTGCTTCCAAGAAATGGAAGGATTTCAAGTCTACACTAACGAGGCATTATATCCTTCCATACACCAATGACAGGGAGAAATTAAACCAACCCCCTGAAACATATAAATTCATAGAGAAAGCACAATGGGATGCCTTTGTAGCTTCAAGGCTATCCAAAGATTTTGAGTCTGTGCATTCTCAACATGCACAGATTAGGGAGAAACTCGAGTACAATCATCGATTGTCTCGAAAAGGATATGCTGGATTGGAGGATCAATTGGAGGAAACCATGCCTGGGGTAGAAATTGATCGATCTACCTTATGGAAGAGAGCTAGACAGGACAAACATGGTAATATCCCTGATCCAAAGGTGGCAGAGAAAGCAAAATTAATTGTAAGCCTACTATCACTCTGTTTTAAATTTTTATTAAACTGTGAATTATTCTTATTACGTCGTATGTTATATTTTTCGTCGTGTGAATGATATTACCACGTCGAAAAGTTTTTAAAAACGTCGTTAAAGGTCTAAATAGGAATCACTATTATGTTTTCTGTAATTACAGCATAAGACGTCGGTGGTTCATTTTCGCGTCGTGTGAATGATATTACCACGTCGAAAATTTTTTAAAAACGTCGTTAACGGTCTAAATAGGAATCACTACTCTGTTATCTTTAATTATAGCATAAGACGTCGGTTGTTTATTCATTTCGTCGTTTTAAATAAATAACCACGTCGGTATAACTACCGTCGTGATAAGTTATAATAACGTCGGTTTATACGTTATTGCGTCGTGTGAAATTATATAATACGTCGTTTGTACATAAATAACCGTCGTGTGTTTTTTTGTTTATCTTTTTTTAGGATGAATTGCAGAAACAAGTCTCGGAAGGCAAAGTCAGAGTAGATGGCAGCAATGATGTGCTGACCATGGCTTTGGGCCCCGAGCATCCAGGCAGACTGAGGGGAGTTGGTGCTGGTGTTTCCCCAAGGCAATATTTCAATTTGCCCAAACCACAGAGGGTGAGCTTTGACGACCGTTTGAAGGACAGTTTAAGAGTTCTCCTTCAAGAAGAGACTAAAAAGATGGAGGCTAAGGCAAGGGAAGAGGCCTTAAGGATGGAGGCTAGGACAAAACAATTGGTAGAGGCTGAGAGGGAGCATTTCCTGAGTCAGCTTTCCCAATTAATTCCCAATTTTGATCCAAGCATGCTTAAACCAAGAATTAGCCAAAGCCCCAAAAATCCAATGTCTGACAAAGCTAGCTGCTCTGGAGGTGATGTGAGATCCCTACATTTGGATGATGATACTGCCAAAATGGGGAAACATCAGCCAGATGAAGAGAAGGAAGAAGAAAAAAGAGATGAAGAGAAGGAAGAAGAAAAGGAGAAAGAAGATGAAGAAAAGCATGACGACAAGGTATGTTCACATAACTTTGCCTTTTTTATTTGTTTTTCAAAATTTCAGACGTCGATATTTTTATTTAATCCGTCGTTTGTTTACAACTTAGACGGCGGAATTTTTTTAAGACGTAATAAAATATTTAAACGACGGTTTTTGCACCGTCGTTTAAATGGTTTCAGACGACGCTTTATTCATAAAACCGTCGTCTTTATTGAATTACCACGACAGTTTTTTCACCGTCGTTTAAATACTTTTAAGACGACGTTTTATTACTTAAACCGTCGTCTTTATTGAATTACCACGTCATTTTTTTTATTTCTTTAAACAGGTTATTGAAGTTGGTGCTTATTCAAAAATGGAGGCGCCATCTTCTTTAAAAACCCTTTGTCGTTTTGTGGAAACGACACTCCTGCCTGAGGATAAGACAGTCCAATTTACAATTGATAAGGAGGTGTTTGGTGGTGAGCGCGATACCTTCCTCCTGCCTGAAGATATTACACAATTTGCAGGCATGGAAGAAATTGGAGCTACTGTATTGGCTGTATATATGAGGTTTGTACTTCTAAAATAATAACTCGTTGGTTTATATATTGCGTCGTCTTAACTAACTAACCACGTCGTCTTAACTAACAACCGTCGTGATAAATATATTATAACGTCCTCATCTATTTCAGTACGTCGTGTGAAATATTATAATACGTCGTTTTTTTATACATAACCGTCGTGTTTTGTGTGCTGACTTGTTTATATTATTTTATTTGTTTAGGTACTTACACGATGTTTTGAAAAAAGCCAATATGTGCAGTATGGTTGGCTTTATCGACCCTGCTACAGTTAGTGCCAACTCTGGCACAATAACTGAAAGATCACGACTCGTAGCAGCTCGACTTCAGAAGACAGACGGTGAACAGATTTTCATGATGCCTTACAATCCAGGGTTAGTCTCCTTAGGATTTTGTTTTTATGATTTTCAATAAATGACAGCTTATAAACTAACCACGTCGGTGTTTTATTTTATTTAGTCGTTTGAAACTACTAACCACGTCGGTATTTATTTATCGTCGTGATAAATATATAATGTCGTCGTTAGCTACTTTACTTCGTCGTGTGAAATACTATAATACGTCGTTTTTGTAAATAACCGTCGTTTTTATATTAATTTTGTGCAGCCGTCATTGGATTTTGCTGATTGTAAGAGCAAAGAGAGAAACCGTCTATTTTCTGGATCCTCTGCCAGGAAATCGTGTGGTCGATGAAGAGGCCAAAAACATCGTGAACAGTGCTTTAAAAATATATAATACCCACATAGCCCGAGCAGGACGTAAAAATGTAATTTGGAAAACTCTCTCAGGCACACCAAAGCAACCCAGCAATGTCGAATGCGGGTATTATGTAATGCGCTTCATGAGGGACATCATCATGGATCCTTCCTTGGGGTTTGAGAATAAGGTAAGAAGAAATTACCTTCATACATTTCACGTCGTTTTTTGTATTATCAACGACGGTCGTGTAAAATTAACGTCGTTGAATGGATATACTACGTCGGTTATGAAAAATATCGTCGTCTGTGATTGAATTTCTTTTTATTTATAAACCCTAATAGTCATTGTTTATGCAGTATGCCAAGGGAAACCAGGAAGCTTCATACCCCCAAGAAGCCATTGATGAAGTCCGGAATGAATGGGCAGAGTTTGTTTTCCAAATTATTAAACAGGGCAATTATTGAACACTTGATATTTATGTATAATGTACCAATTTTCTCTATAATATGTAATGTAAAAATTTGTTGAGGTTTTCTTAAATAAAAAAAAAAACAAACATACAAATTGCTTAACCGACGTGTAATACTTTTCCAACGACCTAATAAAGTCAATAACCGTCGTATTTTGTTGTTGCGTGTTTTAAACAAATACGACGTAAAAAAATAGTTAGACGACGTTCTTTGAACAATTGAGTCGTTAATGGTTTACAATATCTTCAATTTCTTAAGGGTTCAGGGTATAATCGACGACGTTTATGTAACGACTGCGGTTAAGTCGTAAAATATATATTTTACGTCGTATAGTTAAATAGCCGCCATGGTTTCTCATTTTAACGACGTCATTTTAACGACTTAGTAGTCTATTACAATTTACAACGTCTACAATTTATTTAACACCGACGTGGTTTGTTGTATGGTAAGAATATTTTATTATTTTTATATCAAAATATTCAAAATAAATATAAAATAAATCAGAAAATTGAAAAGTCAACTCCTATGAAGTCATTGATATATTTTCTTCCACATAAACCTTGAAAAAATTCATTTTGAATAACAAAAATTTAAAATGACCATCCAAAACAAAATTGTTTTGATGAGTCATAAAATCACTTCTAGTTTTATGGTTTAGGGTTTAGAGTCTAGGGTTTAGAGATTAGGGTTGTTATTTATTGGGGTTTATTTTTAAAGTATAATTTTTGGGTAGTCTATGTTATATGTTAGGCTTTAAAACCATAAAACCTTTTATAAACTTAATTTTTTAAATTGTATAATTTAATTTTATGGGTTTAGTGTATTAATTTTTAACGACGGTGGTTGGGTCGTGGAATACATATTTTACGTCGTACAGTAAAACATACGACATGGTTTACGCTTTAACGACGTTATTTTAATATGTAAGTCGGTTTATATAATTTACAACGTCTTTAATTTCTTAACACCGACGTGGTTTTTCAGTCGTCGTTATATAAAAAATTCAAAATAAATTTAAAATTAATCCGAAAAATGAACGGCCTTACGTTCTTAATCCGAAAATGAAGTTTCCGTCGTGATATAAATTTACGTCGTACTGTAGAACTTTCGCTTGGTTTTCTTTAACTTTCGC
>NC_034014.1:20204436-20316940 GCF_000346465.2 Prunus persica
GTCACGCAACATCTGTTATGTTGAATTGGGAATGGATTTAATTTTGTCGTATCTTTTAATCACCCTATGTTATGTTGAATTGGGAATGGATTTATTGTTTTCATGCTTGGTTTCATGTATATGTTGGTTTCTTGCTTGGTTTCATATATATGTTGTGTTCTTAATGGGTTTTGTGTTCTTGAAAATAAACTGAGACACGACGAATTTTAAGGCGTACGACGACGATTACACGACGGTGTTTTTAAACTACCGTCGTTGTATTACTTATACACGACGGTTTTTTCATAAACCGTCGTTTGTATTACGTATAATAGACGACGTCTGTTGAAAATCCGTCGTCTATATATGCCAAATACGTCTGTTTTTGATTAAAACCCGTCGTCTCTGTTGTTTATTACTTGCGATTAGATCATTGTATAATCTGCTATAGTGATGGTCATTGCCTGTATTTTCACTTTATTATAGATAATAGGTTATAGTGTCGGAGATGGATAAGTCATGGATGCACTCGGATAGAAGATCGAAGGCATATGAGTTTGGGGTGGAAGCATTTTTGAACTTTGCTGTAGAAAATCTTCTAACTACAACACATATCCGTTGTCCATGTGTTAAATGTGTTAATTTGAAGTTGTTTGGGGTTGGAATTATAAGGGATCACTTATACTTTAATGGAATTGACCAAAGCTATAAGAATTGGACATTTCACGGAGAACCTTGGGAAGCAACTACTAATGCTAGCAGAAATGTTGAAGAAGATGATGGCCATAGTAGGTACAGTTTTGTGTCTGAAGAAATTGATATGGATGATAATGATTTTGGTGATTTTGGTTCGGATCCGTATGAGTTTGCCAATGTGATTGGGGATGGAGATCAACCAGTGTACCCTGGTTGTAGAAAGTACACGAAGTTATCGGCATTAGTGAAGTTGTATAATTTGAAGGCAAAACATGGGATGAGTGATGTCTGTTTTACAGAATTATTGATACTTCAAGGCGATTTGCTTCCAGAAGGAAATACAATACCAACCTCCATGTATGAGGCTAAAAAGACTTTGTGTGCATTGGGGCTGAGTTATGAGAAAATGCACGCATGCCCCAATGATTGCATCTTGTATAGGAAGGAGTATGAGGATTCAACTAATTGTCCTACTTGTGGTATCTCAAGGTGGAAGGAAGGCAAAGATGCAATCTTGAAAGAGGGTGTGCCAGCGAAGGTGGTGTGGTATTTTCCCCCAATTCCAAGGTTTAAAAGGATGTTTCAATCACATGAGACAGCTAAGAGTTTGACTTGGTGGCATGTTGCTAGAAAATCAATTGACGGTCAGATGTCTCATCCGGCGGATTCCCCGTCTTGGAAACTTCTTGATGATAAATGGCCTGAGTTTGGTAATGAGCCGAGAAACTTGAGATTGGCTCTTTCATCTGATGGATTCAATCCCCACAGTTCTCTAAGTAGCAGATATAGTTGTTGGCCGGTTATCTTAGTTACATATAATCTCCCTCCATGGCTGTGCATGAAACGAAAGTTCATGATGTTAACCTTATTGATTTCCGGTCCTAAACAACCCGGAAATGATATAGACGTCTACTTGGAGCCTTTGATTGATGATTTAAAATCCTTGTGGGTTGGGATTAGAGGAGTGTATGATGCACATAATGGAGAATACTTTACACTCAGAGCTGCATTAATGTGGACAATTAATGATTTCCCCGCCTATGGAAACTTATCTGGTTGTGTTGTTAAAGGATATAAAGCTTGTCCAATATGCGGCGATGATACACCTAGTCACAGGTTGAAAAATGGCCACAAAATTTGTTACATTGGGCATAGAAAATGGTTACCAATCAATCATCCATATAGGAGGCAACGTGCAGCTTTTAATGGGAAACCTGAATATGGCATACCTCCAGAGCCATTAACCGGAGAAGAAGTGCTGCATATGGTTGAAAATGGTGACAGAGTTTGTTGGAAGAAGAAATCAATATTCTTTGATCTCGAGTATTGGAAATACCTTCCTGTGAGGCATGCCCTAGATGTTATGCACATTGAGAAGAATGTTTGCGATAGTATCATTGGTACATTGCTGGAGATCCCTGGAAAAAATAAAGATGGGATTGCTGCTCGATTAGATTTATTGAACATGGGGGTCAAAACTGATTTGCAACCCGAGTATGGAGAAAGACGTACTCGTTTGCCTCCTGGGCCTTGGAATTTGTCAAGAGCAGAGAAGAGAGAGGTTTGCAATTCTTTCTATGGTATGAAGGTCCCTGAAGGTTATTCTTCAAATATTAAAAATCTTGTATCTGTACAAGATTCAAGACTTCTTGGCCTTAAATCACATGATTGTCATACCTTAATGCAACAATTGCTCCCTGTGGCAATTCGTTCTGTTTTGGAGAAGCCTGCAAGGTATGCAATAACTCGTTTGTGCTTCTTCTTCAATGCTATATGTGCAAAGACTGTTGATGTTTCCAAGCTAGATAAGTTGGAAGAAGATGTAGTAGTTACTCTGTGTTTGCTTGAGAAGTACTTTCCCCCTTCATTCTTTGATATCATGGTTCATCTAGTAGTACATCTTGTCAGAGAAGTTCGTCTATGTGGGCCAGTATATTTTAGGTGGATGTATCCGTTTGAAAGATATATGAAAGTGCTGAAGGGGTATGTTCAGAATCGTACTCGTCCCGAAGGTTGCATTGCTGAGCGGTATATAGCTGAAGAAGCGGTAGAGTTTTGTACTCAGCATTTATCTGATGTTAGTACAGTTGGAGTGCCTTCAAGCCAAAAGATGGGAGTTTCAAAGCCATTATCAGGTTGCACAGTGAGCGTAGTTGATCAGGACCTGTTGAATCAAGCACATCTATATGTCTTGGAGAATACGGAGGAAGTCCTACCTTATATCGAGTACGTATGAGTTTTATTCTTTAAGTTTCCATTTAAAATTATTTCTTATGTTTATCTTATATATTTGGGACCGTAATGCTTGAATTTTTCGTGTCATGTAGGCAACATATGATCCACATCAAGACTGCTTATCCAAAATTTAGAAAGAGAACAAAGTGGCTGCAGGATAAGCACAATAGCACTTTCATTCAATGGCTACGCTTCAAGGTATATGTTGTTGAATAACGTATTTCTCTTTTAATTTTCTTCTTATTTATATGTTAGGATGAATTAAGATATGATTAATTTGCAGGTTCAAAGTGAAGTTGAGGAAGACAATCATGGCGTATCAGAAAATTTAAGGTGGCTAGCAGCTGGTCCAAACATGTCAGTGCTATTATATAGGAGCTATCTTATTAAAGGTATTAAATTCAATATCAAGGCACAAGATGATGTGCGGACAACTCAAAATAGTGGAGTTTATTTACTTGCACATACCATGCAAGTTGCTAGTGCCAAGGATAAAAACCCAATTCTCTCAAATATGGGTTTCTATGGTGTCATTCAAGAAATTTGGGACCTTGACTACCAAAAGTTTACAATCCCAGTCTTTAGGTGTGATTGGATAGATAGTTCTGGTCTTGTAGTCGACGAACTTGGATTTACCCTTGTAGATTTGAGTAAAATTGGACATAGGAATGACCAATTTGTTTTGGCTTCTCAAGTCAAACAAATATTTTTTGTTGACGACCCGATGCATCGTGGTTGGTCGGTAGTGTTATCAATGCCTAGTAGAGAATATAATGATGTTATTGGTGATGAAGTATTAGGTGATGTGATAATTGAGTGTGAGCCATTTACTAGAGGGATGCCAAATGTTGACACATTTGATGAACTGGTAGGTGAGTTAGGCGGTCAAAATATTCGAGATGGGTGTGAAGATATATGGATTGAATGATGCTTATGTAATTGGCAGTGTATGACATTAATTTTGTAATATATTGTAATGTGATTTCTTCACTTTCTACGTTCAAATAAAACACGACGTTATTGTGAATCAGTTATTCAGCATATTTACCGACGTCTTAAAGCAACGTAACAATGAAGAACCACGACGCTATTGTGAAGCAATTATTCAGGATATCACGTCGGTGAAGGATAAAGAACCGCCATGTAATTCAAAATAACACGACTCCAATCCCATAATACCGACGTCTAAAAAACGAGATATATAATCTGAACGTTAAAAAATACGACGTCATCATACATTTTCCACGTCGCAAGTTCTTTTATAAACGAAGAGGAACGAAATTAATTCCGACGGAAATTCATTATAACCGCCGTCTAATAACAATTAAACGACGTTATTTGTAATACGGCTCCCATCATAATCTACGCCGTCTATATGTTCTGTAATACGGCTCTCATTTATTTGGAACCGACGTTGTTTAGACGTTCAACGTCGTCTATATTATTAAGTGCGTCGTGAGTAATGAATACATATAAATACAACGTCGACTATATAAATGTATACGTCGTAAATAATGACACTGACAACTATTTCCACGTCATCTTTTTTAGAAAAATCGAAGTGGAAAATTTATTTCACGACGGTTTTTTGTAAATAAGAGACGTTGTAGAACTTTAGCAGACTAAACACGTCTGTTTTTATTGTTTTCCGACGTTGTTGTATTTAACAACGTCTAATATTTATGGTCGTTGTTTGTTTCTGAAAATAGGACGTATAAATTTTTTAATACGACTCTCATATATTTGTAACTGACGTTGTTTAGTTTTTCAACGTCTACTATAGAAACACATACGTCGTAAATAATGACACTGACAACTATTTCCACGTCATCTTTTATCGAAAAATCGAAGTGGAAAATTAATTGTACGACGGTTGTGTTTATATGTGCGACGTAGTAGGTATCAATAACGTCGTCTTCTAATGTATTTAAAGACGTCATATGTTTTATTGTCGTGAAAATTATATTTAACGTCGGCGTATTTTTATTGTCGTCGTTGTATGTCTATCTTGCGGCTTTGTTCTCTTAATATGTGTCATATTTTCCCTTTTTAACGACGGTGTTTTTAGAGAATTGGTCGTCTATTATCATCCTCGATTGCTTTTTTTAGATCTTTTTGCAGTACAAAGACGTCGTTTTGTATTTTTTGATGACGTTGTATTGTTTAACAACGACGGTTATTTAGCGTCGTGGTTTATGAGGGAAAAGATGACGGTGGATTCCACGACCATTGAAAAACCAAATACACGACGGTGATTTACCGTCGTCTTTTTGCTTTTTTGTAGTAGTGTCTATTAAACAATTGAGATGTGCCAGGGTATGAGAGAATTTCAAAAGCTGCAAATACAAAGGAAGGATGGGAGAAAATTCAGACGACCTATCAAACAAAGTGTGAAGAAAGTTCGACTCCAAAATTTAAGGAGAGAATCTGAGAAGTTGGAGATGCAAGAAAGTGAAAGCATTGAGAAGTATTTTACAAAGGTTACAAATTGTTAATATAATGTCATCCAATGGGGAGATTTTGGAAGATGCAAGAATTGTTGACAATTGACAGAAACCAAGTCTTAATGAAGGGAGACATTTTCGCAGCCTAGATTGCAGAAAAACTTATGTGAAATGGGGATATCATTGTTTTGCTATTTTTGGCCAATCATTATATGCCAAGTGGGAAAGTTATCCAGCATGGCATGCAGGGATTGGCCGAAGATAGCAAAACAATGCTATACCCGTTCCACACAAGTGTTAGGCGGTGAATGAATCTTGCATATATGTTTGGGTTGCATGATATTCAAAATTTGTTTTGGTGTATTTTGAGTTTTGATTGACTGCTCTTGTGGGCAAAACCAATATCCTAATTCCTAAATATTGGATTAACCCACTTGGATTATACTTCTAACTTCTTTGACTGTTTTGAATTTTTTGATAGTTTTTTTTACATGTGATCCCTAACCAATGGGGGGATAATGTGGTATGTTTCTTATACATTTTCACTTAATTTGAAGCATACTCAAACGCCTTGTTTGGATTTATGATTAATTGTGGTGATGTTGACTAATAATTTTAGTATGACTTTTGTCTGCTTTAGTTTTTAACATGTTAGTTTGTTGCCTTTTTAAGATTGGTACTTTAGATGTCATGTTGATGTCTTTGATTATAGTGTTGGAGTAAATATATGTTCTTATCATATTAATTAAGAAGTGAAACAACTGATTATTTTTGGAATACTTGCAATAATCTAAACTATTAGATGAAGGGGGTGTCTCTCACACACGCACACTACCAAAGTTTCAAGGGTTTTAAACTTAAGATCACTGATCTACAAATAAATACCTTTTTTTACTGAGCAAGAATCGAACAAATGAAAAAGGCCAATTTCTTTTTTCACAGTGATTCTATGGACACTCCATTTTAGTCTCTGGACACCCAATCAAAGACAAAGTTTATCCGTTAGCAAACAGACTTGAAGAGCCCAAGTCCAATCGGCAATGAGGAGCGATTTTATATAAGGCCAACCCAAAAACCCGTTGGCCTCAGCGATTCTGCATACAGATTCAGCACCGCTGCATCTACGGTCATGATTTGAAAAAGAAAATGGAAGAAAATCAGTTATGGTCCTTCCGAGAGTCAAAAGGAGCTTGGGTCTTTTTTGTGAGAAATGCTCTGAAAACTGAAAATCAGCTTCCCAAAACCCTTGGATTGGCTGTGGATTTTAGAGGGTAAAATTTCCCAAATCAGCTTTCCTTTGCAAGGTTCCAATGTCGACGAAGAAGCTCCACCCCAAGCACCACCTCCCTGAAGAAATTACGGTGGCATTCTCTCATATTCTCCGACCCACAGTTTGCTCAATCCCATTTCAAGCTAGCCATCGCAAAACCCCCACCCAGAGACTCCTCATCTCCACCTACTATCTACTCCAATCCTTAGACCCGGAAAGAACGCCGTCGTTTGGAGACACCAACAATTCTTCGTTCAAAAATCCCAACGACCTCTAGAAGCCATGTAGCAAAATTGTTTCATATCATTACCTTATTCAAATTCAATATGGCTAAATTTGGTAGCTCAGACTTCCAGTCAGATCAAATGAACTTCTTTCTTCATGAAAGTTGTTCATCAAGAGGTCTATTATCACGTATCCAAATTTGAGAGCATTTGGACAAGCGTAGCATTCTCAGGATATCAAATACTGAAGCATGTTCACCTGCTCGATTTGCCAATCAACTTGCCCAATTTGCCCAAATGAGCAACTTGCAATGCTCAAATGAACTTCCTTCCTTCATAAGGAACTTGCATGTTCATTAGGTTGTTCATTTGTTCATGTTCATTAAGTTGTTCAAATACTGAGTATTTTACGCCTTAAATTTACAACCTAAGAAATACTTTAAAAACGAAAAATATATATATCAAATAATAAGAGAAGAAGACATAATAAATGGAAGGGTTGATGAAGGAGGTGATCACTTACCTACATCCGAGATGCCAGTATGGCTATTCCAAATCAATCTCACACATTACAATGTTTTAGTTTTCTCACGTGGTAATGCGTAATTAGCTTAAGATACCGCCACAATGACATTTCCGTTGTATGAAAGTTTTCTCATGGGTGGGAGGGTTCTACAGGGTTTCTCATTTTCTTTAAGAGATGTTGGAAAGCAGTTAAGAATACATAGCCAACCTGAAAGTACAAACACAATTAAATAACATAAAAGAAAGTACAAACACACCGAACATAAAAATCCCATTGCCTAATCTTAAAAGCTAATCATAGACATACATCTGCCAATTGCTGAAGTGACGGATGCATACTCGAATATTATTACATGCAAATTAAAACATGCGAAAAAACATCAACTTGGTATTATTTGATTTTTCAAAACGGGCAAATAAGTTCTTCCCACCAAGACGAACAAGTCTTGGGGGGTCAAAATCAGACGAACAAGTCCTTCCCACCACCACCAAACTCATGGGTAAATCTTCAATCGCTGTATATGTTTCTGCAAAATATATGAAAAGACAAAAGCAATATTGTAATTAACAAACAAAACATCCATTAACAGAGATATGAACACAAGTGCAATATTCCAAATCATTAAGTTTAGGAAAGTCAATGAAAGGATAAAAGATACTTACGTATATTTCTTACATCTCTCGTCGACGAGAAGCATCCTTGGATGATCCACACCTCCTTCTTCTATGGACTCCATAAACTGCTCTGAAACATTATGAAATATGTATCGTTGTAGTTTAGTAAGGTGCTCAATACCCTGTGGCAATGTTTCTAATGTCAAGCAACGACGAATGTCTAAGAACTCGAGATTTGACATCGCCCCTTTTTCTATAGTTATCTTATTTAATAATGCGAGATTCTGCAACCGCAAATACCCAAGCTTCACAAAGCCTCTGCTGAAACATAACTCTTTCCTAACAGAGGCATCTTCAAGGAAAAGATAACGTAGAGAGGGTAATGCTTCAATATGACGTAGTAAATCTTCTTCAAGTCTGGACCCACGCAGATTCAAATATGCGAGAGAGTGGAGTGAACAAAACCAATGTGGTACCTTTTCCAGTTTGCCGATCAAGTCAAGTCTATCAAGGTAGGGAGGCGGTGAAGACAATGCGTTAACTCGAAGAAATTCCTCTCCATCAGCTACAGATAAAAACAACCGGGAAAGGACCTTCATCTCTTCAATTGAGGCACATAGGTCCTCCTCGTCTCTTTCTTTCACATTTGTAATGCCAAGGAACGTAAGCTGAGTCATACTTCCAATAAGTCTAATAATGTTTCCTTCTGATTCAATATATGCCAAAGTTTGTAATTTCTTCATCTTACTAATACTTGATGGTATTCTTACCCCAATAAAATTTCGGGAAATGAACCTGCCCACAAGTAAATGGCGCAAGTTTATCAACTTGGAAATCCCTCTTGGAAGTGCCACTATTTTTGTCAGCGTGACATTCAAGGTCTGAAGGTTGCGGAGCTTTCCAATGGATTCTGGAAGCTCCGTAATTGGAGTTCCACTCAAATTTAAATATTTTAAATTAAATAAGGACATTAGATTGTCTGGCAGATAATCAAGTGGGACATCCTCCAAATCTAGAACCTTCAACAATTTAAGGTCAAAAGATAATTTATTTGAGAAAGAGAATGAGGATACGCCAGTGGCAAAGACAAGAAACGAACGAAGCCGTGATATACCTGTGCATGATCCAATTTCTCCATTAGTTATTTGAATTGACAAACGGGGTGCCCCAGTTTCTTCTACTGCTGTTTCACTCCCATCATGTACAGCGCAAAACTTTTCTTTTTTTGCTATAGACAGAGCAATCTCCCTCAAAAGATCATGCATCTTACATGCTGGGAGTGGTCCTCTAAACCTTTGTTGTAGCATGTTACGAAAAATGAGTAACATAAGATAGCTATTTGCAACTTCTTCTGGCGTGAGCCCGTTGACATGTTCAACAAATCCTTCAGCGATCCACAATCTTATGAGCCTATTATTTGTGATCACTGTATCTTCGGGGAAAAGGGAACAGTATAGAAAGCACTGCTTCAATCTATATGGCAAATCATTGAAACTAAGCAACAAGATGCTCTTCATAGGTTCTAGCAAAGAATTATTTGTGAGATGCCAATTCAAGCTATGGTAGACAGTGCTCCACTCTGTAAGTGAGTTCTTAGAAGACATGAGACCGCTCAAGGCTACGATCGCAAGAGGTAGGCCTTCACACTGTTGGCGTGACTTGTGGATATTGACTTACTTTCCTTACACACCAAGAATTCCTATTATAATTGTAATGGATTTACTTTAATTTCTGATTTCCTACTGCAAATAGATTTAGGAATTTATTATTTACATGCCTATTTAGGTTTCGTTGTATTATAAATATGACCTCCTACAAGGAGAAGAATACACAGAAAATTCCCACAAACAAATATTCTCTCATAGTTTTAATATTTTAGCATGGTATCAGAGCCAGGTTCGATCTAGAGACCTGTGCTTGTGTTCTTCTTGAAATTTAAGTGCTCTTCTCCCCCCTTGAGAGGGGGGGAGGGGAAGTGAAAGGGATATGTTTATTGACCTATCCCAATTACCTTGACGTATTTCCATGAAGATGTTGCTTATTTCTTGACTCCGACGACCCCTTCTCTTCAAGGGGAGAGGAGGATTGAAGAGAAGTTGTGTATGAGTGAATTAGCTAAAGTTTCTATGGAAGAATTTATTGTTGCCATTGTCTCTACTGCCGTGCTCATGGGGTTTCGGTGTTCTGCCTTATCTACAGCCGTGCCCACAAGATTTCTGTGTTTTGCTATGTGCCCTATTTTTTAGGGTTTGCTCTTGTGTTTCCGCTGTGAACTTTGTTTTAGTTTGTCACTTGTTTCACTCGTGGTTGACTAAAAGATCTTCTCTACAATTGTTACTTCTCAAGTATGGTGTTCTGTGACTCGCTTGTCAAGTTGAGCGTGCGAAATATCTTTGCCCAACTTGAGGGGAAGTGTTGGCGAGTCCTTACTTAGTTAGAATTTTGGTTCCTTATTTCATTAGAATTTTGGTTACTTACCAATTATATTTTGTCCTATTGTAATAGAGATTATTTTATTTAGTGTTATGGGGGTTGATGATTTTTTCAACCCTCATGGAGGTAGCACCACCGACTCATTCTCTCATTCTCCACCAACCATCATTGAGTTGAGTGCCCAGATGGCTCCGCTCCTACAGATGCAGACTTTGACCCCGAACCCGATCCAGAATCAGGATCCCTTTTTGATGACCCCGACCCCGACCCCGACCCCGACTATGACGACGACAACCCCGACCCCGACTCCGAAGACGACCCCGACCCCCACTCCGATGATGACCCCAACCTCGAATTTGGCTCTGATTCAGACCCTGATCCCGATTTCAACTCTGACTCCGGCCTCGACTCAGGCTCATATTCCGATCCCAATTTCTACTCAACTGTATCCTATGCATCTTCCGCTGCACAGATTATGACTTCTCGACTAACGACCCCGACACATGGACCAGATTGCGCATTTTGTGAAATCCGAGGATCAATTGGCGGATATTTTGACAAATGCGATTTCCAGTAAAGCATTCCACAATTCACTAGATCAGTTGGGCATTGGCGACATCTATGCACCAACTGAGGGGGAGTGTTGGCGTGACTTGTGGATATTGACTTACTTTCCTTACACACCAAGAATTCCTATTATAATTGTAATGGATTTACTTTAATTTCTGATTTCCTACTGCAAATAGATTTAGGAATTTATTATTTACATGCCTATTTAGGTTTCGTTGTATTATAAATATGACCTCCTACAAGGAGAAGAATACACAGAAAATTCCCACAAACAAATATTCTCTCATAGTTTTAATATTTTAGCACACACTTCTCCACAAGTTCCCGAGCTAATGGAAGAAGTTCAGGTGAACAAGATTTGTTAGGGTAACTTGAGAATGCTTTCATGCTAAAGAGCTCCCACGCATCACCCCTTTTCAGCGGTTGAATCTTGTGAACATGGCTTTCAACTCCAAAAGAAGAGGATGCTATGTCTTCTCTTCGAGTTGTAAGCATGACTCGACTTCCAAGTTGTTTATCTGGAAATGAAAACCTTATTTTGTCCCAAAGGTGGACATCCCACACGTCATCCAATACAACTAGGTACCTTTTAGTCTCCAAGTAGTTCACCAAAATCTCCAGCAATTCGTTATAACTCATGGCATTTATGTCTGCAGGGACCTCTTCCTTCATTGCTTTGTGGAATTCTTTGATCAATCTTCTTAGTAAGTCTTCAATCACATAAGACTGGGAAACAGTAATCCACGCATAGCATTCAAAATGTCTCTTTACAATGTCATCTTTGAAGGTCCTTGCAACTAGAGTTGTCTTCCCTGATCCTCCCATCCCGACCACTGACACAACAGTTTGGTGCTTCACTTCATCCATCAGCCATCCCAGTAACATGTTCTTATCGCCTTCAATCCCGACAAGTTCATCCTCCTTGTGATAAAGAGAAGACTCCGCTTGGTTCCGCGCCCATCTTCGAATATCCTCAGAAGTACTTTTTCCTTCTACAGCTGCAGCACCACCATATCTCTGATTTCTCTCTGGAATAGCTCTAATGGCCACGGTGATTTTCTGCAACTTGTTGGCTATTTGACGCTTATACCAAAGGTTCTTGGGAAAGTGAACGGTTCTGCGGATCCACCTTCCAAATCGACCGCCGATTTGCTGCTCGTACATGTGATACATGAATTCGTCAATGATGTTTTCAACATCATTGGCCAAGTCTCGGAAGCTTGCGACCCACGCTTTCTGTACTTGTGTGTGTGCTTGCTCTCCGCGGTCAGCATCCTCTAGGAAGGATTTCATGAATACCAGCTCCTGCTTAATCACATCAACTTGATCACGAACACCCGCTATGGAGGCTGCTTCACTCTCAAGAATGGCTACAAATTTGCCAATGAATAGGTCTGCTGAAACTGACACCATAATGGCCTTATTTTGGTATAAGCTTAATCAAAAGAGCACATCGATCACATCTGGAATTTATTATAGGGAAGGGAGCAATCAATCTGTTGAAATTTAATGCTCATTTTTTATACAAAATTTTAGGAAAAATGGAAGTGTAAAAGATGGATGAGGGATGTCTGCTTGATTAGGAAGATGAGCCAAATATTCTTTAACTATGCTACAAGCCTACAACAGCTTAACTTTTATTATTGCTCAAGACTATTTGTCTGGTTGTTGAGTGCTACCCGAAAAAAGTAGATTCCATCTTCTTCTCTTTTTTATAAGAGAAAAATCGAAAAAATAGATTCCATCTCGCTATGGTTCTATTATTGCTGAAACCGAAACCGAAAACTTACAGAAAAGCAGAGAGAGAGAAGAATCGGAGAGAGAAATAAAAGAGAGAAAAGGAAGAAGAAGAGAGGGAGACAAAAAGGAAAAGGAAGAAGAATAAAGAGACGGAGAGAGAAAAAGGAAGAAGAAGAGAGAGACACAAAGAAAAAGGAAGGAGTCCGGATCTGCTGTGGTTCTATCCTTGGTGTCCCTTTACTTTATTAGACACGTGTCCATCCACTAACAGAAAATTAAGTTCTATTTTTTCACTAATACTAATGAAATACCCACCACCAATGCTCAGAGAAGCCAACAGAGAATCCTTTTTCTTACACGATAACAAATGCTAAAGTCTGTTCGCCCATACTATAATAAGTGGGAAGTTATAAAAGGTTCACTTTATGGTCATCAAATTAATTTAAGGGCTAAGGAGAATTGAGATAAAGTTTCACAATTGGGTAGGTGAGAAACTCAGAATTTAATACCCAGCAAGCTCTGAGAAACCCATAGCTCTGAACAAACGAGGATTGAAGGCAACGATTAACGACGGTTGAAGGCAACAGTTAACGACGGTTGAAGGCAACGGTTGAAAGCAACGCCGTTCTATAAACCCTGTCAAAGTGTTTACTTTGAGTGGAAGGGGCAAATGCGTGGATTCCGAAACAGTAAAGGGGCAAAGCAGTGGGAGGGGAAGGAGAGAAGTTGCATTCATTAGAAGTGATAGGTTCCATTTGTGGAGCAAAGCTGCACAAAGACCCCGCACAGACACCTTGCAATTGTTCAATAACCAGCATTTGGTGAGTAATTTATGGAATTTGAGTTTAGGGTTAGAGTAACGGTTTTTCCCAATTTGTACCATCAATGTTGTTGGATTTGGCATCTCTTCTTTGTGCTTCACTTGCATGTTAATTTTTGCTTGGGTATATGTGAAAAAACCAAATGGAAATAAGTCAATAACATGTCAATAATGATATGAATAAGATAATGATGTTGAATTGGAGGAGGCCCTCAAAACCTTCCACATTTGAAGCAGTACAGAGTGCATATTATCTCTCTGGTGCTAGAATATATATATATATATTTTGAAATAAATATTATTTCCTTTGTTACTAAATTTGCCTGTGAAAAATGAGATCAGATAATAAACTCATGAATAAAAGTGCAAAGCATTTGAAATAAAGGTTGATCCATGACCATAGTAAAATAAGTCAATAACATGTCAATAATGATATGAATAAGATAATGATGTTGAATTGGAGGAGGCCCTCAAAACCTTCCACATTTGAAGCAGTACAGAGTGCATATTATCTCTCTGGTGCTAGAATATATATATATATATATATATTTTGAAATAAATATTATTTCCTTTGTTACTAAATTTGCCTGTGAAAAATGAGATCAGATAATAAACTCATGAATAAAAGTGCAAAGCATTTGAAATAAAGGTTGATCCATGACCATAGTAAAATAAGTCAATAACATGTCAATAATGATATGAATAAGATAATGATGTTGAATTGGAGGAGGCCCTCAAAACCTTCCACATTTGAAGCAGTACAGAGTGCATATTATCTCTCTGGTGCTAGAATATATATATATATATTTTGAAATAAATATTATTTCCTTTGTTACTAAATTTGCCTGTGAAAAATGAGATCAGATAATAAACTCATGAATAAAAGTGCAAAGCATTTGAAATAAAGGTTGATCCATGACCATAGTGGCTGACTAAAGAAAAGCCTAGAAAGAAAGAGGATGTGGCAATGGCTTAGCAAGTAGATAGCAGAGCAGATGCTTTGCTTTGCTTCCTTCCACCATCTTTCTTATTTATTTAGTTATTTTGTGTTGTGTATGAGATGACAATAATTGTCATATGTGTGAAGTGCAGAACTTGCCTAGATTGCACTCACACTCACTAATGCATCAACCATTGATTGGAGTTTAGATCCATAAATAAAACACATACTATTGCTTGTAATTCACAGAATCATTGCATTAACATGTATTTGCACAAAATTTGTCATATTTCTTTGATGATGTTAATGCCAGTGATCAGTAATCCCTATGCGCATGTACTTAGTAAAATTTGTAATGTGCCTGGTTGACTAGTTGTGTAAATACCAATATGATTGTGCAAATACGTGGTAGTATATGTGTTCACGTTATTTCATCTTGTATTTCAGGAAATGGGATCCAACGTGCAGCTGGTATGGCCCGAGTCAGAGGCATATGCGTCACGGGTGAACAACTGCTCACATGCAAATTCATCCCTAGCTGCAATTCGAGCGAAGTTGAATACCGAACAAGTAGAATAATTCAAGACATTATGCTTTGGCCATCTTCTAAATATAGATAAGATTCAGTTTAGCGGGCAGATTGTGCATAAGGTTGTGTTGCGTCGAGTCACGGGGCAAGGTGTGAAAGATTTGGATGGATTGAGTTTCTTAATAGGATGCGACGTTGCTCAGTTCACTCGTCAGGATTTCTATTTGATCACATGGCTTTGTTTTGGGGAAGTGCCTGAAGTTTCCAATGGAGAAAGTGCTGAAATTAGACTTTAGAAAAGATATTTTATAGACGAAGGAATTACATGTAATGATTTAGAAGAAGCATTTCTGAGGTGCACAGAAAGATGACATCTACAAACTAGCTCTTGTTTACTTTGTTGTAGGGGTGGGCATCGGGACTGGAAAACTGGAACACCGAACCGAACCAGTAAAAAAAACCGAAAAAAAATTGATTGACCAGAAAGGCCAACAAATCGGACCGAAATCGGACTGAACAGGTTCCTATCTATTTCGGTTCTGATTTTACACCCTACCGCATGGGACCGGACCGAACCGAACCGGTCATATATATATATTTTTATTTTTACAAAATTTTAAAATCTAATGTCATATTTTAAATTTTATAATCATTATTTTTCCAAGTTCAACTGCAAAAAATTTATAAATTTATAAATGTATGAATTGGATTATTTGTTAATTTTTAAGCCAAAAAAAAAGTTATTTATTATAATTTTGTTATAAATTTTAAAAAAATAAATTAATAATTCGGTTCAAAATCGAAACGGGTCAGAACCGAACCGGTCGATTTTTGAAATTTTTTTTTGCCTAAATCAGATCGAACCAGACCAAACCGGACCGCGCCCACCCCTACTTTGTTGAGTTAGTGATTTTGGGAAGGGACAAGTATTTGAACATCAATGTAAATTACCTGACCCTTGTAGAGGACTTGGATGCGTTCAACAGGTATCCGTAGTGTTTGGTGTCTTTTAACAAAACCTAAGACAGTCTATTTTATGTACCAACAAAGTATACGAAAAGGAAGAGGGAAGGGAAAAAATAAGGTAAAGGGAACGAGCCAGAGAAATGAGAAGGGCAAGAAGGATAAGCATGGTGAAGTGCAAAGGGGTAGCTGGAGTTTTAAAGGTTTCACGTATGCTTTCCTGGTACATGGTAATAATGTTCATGTCAGTTATGCTTTGTGGACTTTAAAACTTAAATAATGACTTTTGTCATGTGAATTGTGTAGATTTGGTTATATGAATTAATTCCTAGATTGGCGGACCTGAATTATTGCAAGGTTGTTGATCCTACAGTTGCCCCGCGTATTTTGCGATGGAGAACTACTACGTCTGTTCCCGAGATGAGAAAGTTGAACAATTATTTTTTCCAGAGCAAAGAGGTTTGCTTTGCAGCCCTTGAAACTGTTTATAAGATTCAATGAAATTTTTAAGTAGAATGATTGAATATGACTCTTGTCTGTATTATGAAACAGTTAGTTCAGTTGCGAGCGCTATGTTCGAGTGAAGAGGAAATGAGACAACCATATTGGAGTTCGCCACAGGATCGCCCTGCTGTTGTCACGACAGAGTCAATTCCTTCTCCATGTGCTAATCTTGATGAGTTGAATAAGGTGGTAAGCGTGTTGAGGTCCGAATTGTTTCAAGTAAAGCGGGAAAAAGACGTCCTTGAGTTAAAGGTCATACGTATGGAAAAACTTTTGGACCACTGTTTAGATCCCCAGTTTAAGCAGGAAGTAAGGAGGGACCTAACTTTACTGAAAGAGAGGACGAATCGTTGTGTCGTGTCACATTTATTTAAGGGATGTGAGGAAGTGGATGACATTGAATGGGATGAAAGGCCAAGTAACAGAAATGGGGAGAGGAAAAGGAAGAGAGGGGGATTGAAGGGGGTGAAGTGCAAAGAAAACGAAGTGAGGTAGAGGAAGCGCAAAGAAAAAGAAGTGAGGGAGAGCAAGTGAAAATAAAAAGCAGCAAGGGATAGGAAGAGCAAAGAAAGAGCAGTGAGGGAGAGGAAGTGAAAAGAAAAAGCAGTGAGGGAGAGGAACTACAAAGAAAAAGCAGTGAGGGAGAGAATCTGCAAAGAAAAAGAAGGGAGGGCAAGGAAGTGAAAAGACAAAGAAGTGAGGAAAGGAAAGTGCAAAGAAACCAATGTGAGGAAGAGGATGATGAAGTTGTGTTTCTTGGCGATGACATTGGCAAGAGCACGGAGGAGACAAAGGTTGAGTTTACTCTCGAGGACATTGATTTGGATTAACCTACAGTTGTGCTATCTTAGTTGAACGTTTGGTTGAATGATGAAGGTAAAGCTGTGGAACAAGGGGTCCAATTACGGAAGAGGAATATGATTATTCTTATGTGGAAGATTATTGAAGCTAATGAATTGGTGAAAAAAACTGTGCTAGAGACAACCCGACTTCGAATATTAGACCCAATGAAGGTGATTTCACATGATGATATGGTGAAATTGCTGAAACCTTGTTGGGAATGGCGCCATAACCCAAAGTAAGTCCCTTGTTTTTTCAGATAGAAGGCATGAATGTATATATTTTTTAATTGTTGTGATCTAAATTTTTTTTTATACTCACAGTTTAGTGATGCAATTTGGCAATGTGGAAGCTGAGACAGAATTCTTTGCTTCCCTCGTCAAAGCTGACGGTTAGCTGAAAGGAGATGTAAGTTTAATTGATTGTGCATTTGTTTTAATGTACATAGATTATGAGATTGACAAGAAAAACATGTGTAGGACATTGATTTGGGGTTGTATCTCATTCGGAACCAACAACAAGAGTTGGAGGTTGTAGAAATATCAGACTGGACAACGACCAATGTATTTTTTATGGTATGTCATAGGCCTTGACCAAGTGCAATTAATAATTACAAATTATCCATACTTGCTTTGCGGAGGTGTTTAACCATTGATTGTTTTCTATTTCACAGAATCACATCCATACTTGCTTAAAAAAGAAGAAGAGTAGATTGGGTGGAAAATTAGAAACAGTTTACTGAACGTTGTAAATGGCAAGGTTCCGGCGTGTGGGATGAGTTGGGAGAACGCGTATAAGGTGTATTCCCTTTGTATGTTGACGAAGTATAAGCATTGGGTGGCTCTAATGATTGATCTAGTTAAATGTGAAATCAAAGTGTACTATTCAATGGTTTCACTTATTCCAGATGAGATCTTAAAGGAAGAACTCGCCCCACTATCAATTACGATTCCAAATCTTCTCAACACCATTGAATTTTATGAAGAAGGTTTTTACGCAAACGATTGCAGCTGAGATTGGCGGTGTCCGTGGCCAATAGAACGTGTGGATGTTCCACAATAGTCTAATTAGTGAGCACAAATTGTTAATTTAATTTAATTACTTTAAATTGTCAATTACGCTAGAATGTCATTACTTGAATTGATCGGGTTCTTGTTTTGCTTCAGAGGCGATTGTGGCATGTTCATATTGAAGTACATTGAGCTTTTGAGCGCTGAGATTCCTTTAGCTACTTGCACCTCTTAGAACATGCCCTATTTCCTGTTGAAGTTGGCTACAGAGATATTACAGGGAGATGCTTGCATGCCATGATATTGGTTGAAATTGGTTTGGTACATGATGATTAAATTGGTTTTGGGAATCTCTAATTTGAAACTCATGTAAATACACAATACAAACCCACGGGTCCTTTTCCAATTCTACCTCTGCTCCTTAATTCTTCTTCGTCTTTCTCAATCTTAGTGTATTTTTGTACATAATTTTAGGTTTCAGTTATTAGACAATAACTATTAGAACCAAAATAGTGGCAAATATTATAGCGGATCATTGCTTTCATTTCGATTAGTGTGATACTACGCTACGTTTATTATCATATTGGGCTAAATGTATATGGTAGCTGGATGCAGAGCATAGACAGAAAAATGAAGAATATGAAATGGAGATGCTGAGGCTTGGTGAGGAGAAAAGTAAATGGATCTGTAAATCTATTGCACGTGGGCAATCTAAATGGATAGGCAGATGCATTTTTGAAGTTAAGCACATGCCATTCCCATACATAAAATGTGCATTTGGAGTGTAAAGTTTTTTTGGATTTAATGAAACAAACATCTGTGTAAACCTTAATCAAACTGCATTCAATTGGGATTTGAGGACTGCATATGTGAATGGCGACTGATGGCTTTTTAAATGTATTACATCATTCCAAAGTGATATGTCATGATTTATCCAAGCCACCATTCCAAATATCAGATCCCAATCTTTAAGCCATTCAACATGCCTTGACTTAATCGCAATGGGTTGCATCTTAATAAGGTAGTTCTGTAAAGGGGAATAGGCGGCTATGCCCTCCCCTCCAATGTTTTATTCAACCATGCCCTCTTTATAAAAACACATGAAAAAATGTCCCCAGTTGCAATGCTATAAAAACTTCATATTGGTTTCGTACCGCCCCTCGGCTTTGAATCCCTCTCTCCTTTATAATCGGTTAATAAATTCGTTGATTTTCTTTATTTTATTAGTTTTGGGCAGCTCAGTAGCATAAAAGTAATGTATATTGGTATGTCTATATTGCATGTCTGTTGCGTCTATATTGCTTGTCTATTGCGTGCATATCGTACATTTATTGCGTGTATATTGATTGTTTATTGCTTACGAATGAAATAAACAACAATACATAGGCAACAGACAAGCAATATATGCACAACAGACAAGCAATATACATGAAATAGACATATAATATATACGCAATAGACATGCAATATACACGCAGTAGACCTGCAATATACACACAATAGACATGCAATATACATTAGTCCCCAATTACACCATACATAAGGAAGTCGTATTGAATAGGAAATTCTACTTAACAGTTGTTCTTCCTACTAAAAGAAAGAATAAGGATCGTTTCCTCCCTTAAATCTAACTCCTTAAATCTTATTTAGAGTGGTACTTTTGCCCCCAATAAATGTGCAATATCGGAGTAATAACATGCGATATACATGCAGTAAACAATCAATAAACCTTTAATAAACATGCAATATCCGAGCAATAACATGCGATATACATGCAGTAAACAATTAATAAACCTTCAGTATACGCAAATAAACAATCTATATACACCGAATAATTATGCAATTTAAAAAAAATGTGTTGTCTTATTATTGCATTGTATTGGCCCTGTATTATGATTTTATCGTTTTCGTATGAATTTATTTTTTTTAAGTCAATCTTGGAAAGTTTTTGCTGAGTTTCAGACAAATAAATGCTTTTGTTTCAAACAATAATTTAAACTCAATGCCAATCCACCAATTTCAAGAATAAAAATTACAAATTGGGTTTGAAAACTCATTGGTGGTGCGTGCAACATGTCTTTTTTGGGGAGAACTTTTACAATCCTTGAAACTGTGCACTTAATTGGTCATTAAAAGAACAAATAATATGAAAAATTGATACAAGTAATAAAACTAATACCAAGTCCTTAATGGACTTCAGCATATTCAGCACCGTAGCATCATACATGTCATCTTGCTGTTCTGCTTGAGCGGAGGTTGCAGAAACCCATTCGAATCAATTACAACTGGTGGCTTCCTAATTGTAGGCATCATATATGCAAAATAATTCTGTCAGAGTTAGACCTAGGTTTTTTTTCACTCACATACATATTCTGGAAATGAAAACTTACATAGGAGGTTTCCAAAATGGCTTCCCTCGATTTTTATCTGATTTTGAAACCCGAAGCACTATTGCAGCTCCACAATACTGACTCCTCTTTGTTTGAGCAGGAGATGAAGACGAAGACATGTTGAATCTTCTCACTTGTACCTCTTCTCACTCAGATCTTCTCATTGAAACTTCTTCGGACTCATACCTTCTCACTCATAGTTCTCAGTCATACCCTTTCACTCATAACCCTAAACTTCTCACTCCACTCTCTCTCATCTCTGCCCAAATCGAATTATATCCTTCTTTTCTGTGTGTGGGTGGGTTGGTCACGATCTGGACACATGTACTATCAGAATTGTGGCACCTTTTACCCCAAAAACCAATATAATATTTCACTACAATTGAGGGGACATTGCTTTAAATGTATATTTTAATTATATTTCATTAAGGAAACTAGTTGGATTAGAATCTATCATCATTGGTTCCATTTTAATAACCTTACTAGGGTTAGTTTGGTATGGGAAAATGAAAAAGTATCTGATGGGACCTTTTGTGACTAGTCAGTAATTCATCACATTTGTATCAATGAATGTGATGGCGAGAAAATCCTAAAAATGGCTATGCAAATAGGTTATTAATTGACTTGTTGACTGTTTGACTCTCTTTGCATTTCGATGACGTTTTCCCTTCAGTTTCTTTAAAAAGGGTCAACTTGGAAAAGCCACAAGCGGAAACACCTTTTCAAAACTACAAACACAGGCTAAAACAAAACCAAAACCCCATATATTCTCATTTCTCCCTTCTTCCACTCCTCAAATCGTTCCATTCCAAAAATATTTCAATGAATTCGAAACATTTCACTACACTCGGAGAAAAGAGAAGAAAGCATCTCCATTTGGATATGCCCCAAGCTTTCATCCTGGAGTTAGCTTGGTTTAAAGTGATGTTATACGTGGCAACCCAATCATCGGAAGATCTCTTCCGTATGACATCTATGTGTCCATTATTCCATACGTTGGCGAACACTTCACAAGTGTGGAACACCATTTCAATGGTAAAGTACCCAGACCATCCTAGCTGGTACCATGCCAATCATGCGGTCCAGCTTTTCTTGCAATAATGTAGGGCTTGCGAGAACCCTGAGTTGATATTTTGAGAAGCGTTCGAAGTGTTTTTTATGCAGGGTAACGTGGAATCATTGTATGGGATGAGAATTGCAGCCATGACAGGCCATATAGAAGCGGCATATCTAGTTGGACTACTTGGCATGTCCGGAATTGGTCAATCAAAAGAGGATGCATTAGAATTTTTGTGTTCTTTGAATCAACGTAACAACATTGATATGAAAAGAACCAGGGATGCTTTGAGATGAAGATTAAGCTGAGTTTTCTTTGTTGCAAGACATATCGTAGATATGTTTTACTATGGGAAGATTAAGTTCAATCACTACAACGCTTGTAACAATAACGAATGGTGTTTTGTTATTCAAGGTTGGCCTATTGAAGCAAAGATAAATCCTGCCTTCTAGACTTGTTGCAATCAATGCAAATGGCACATGAAAGTGCTTTTTGGTTCAAGGTGATGCGTGTGTATGTATGCCAGGGAATCCATACCCTTATAATTAGTTGTAGTATGTTTTTACGGTTTTTATGCATTGTGGACTTGCTTCTCTTGAGTTCTAGGTTGGCTGGCTACGTTGTACAAATGTTGTTTAAATGTTGGGTTTTAATCTATTTTGTCTGGTGTTTGTGCTGTCATAAACCGTTTTATATATAAATATAAATATATATATATATATATATATTATATAGTAGAATGATTACTGACATCATAGATGGGTAAGAATGACATTTTATTGACACAGATATTTTGCACAACTGCAATCTTAATATTTGGTAAACGAAAAGGCATGCATAGAGTGAGTATGTGTCTTTTCACTGGTGCTTGGGAATGACATTTTCCCACTTATCATATCCCAAACGATTTGGTTACGCGTTTCTTAAGCAAAACTTGAACAGTGAATGACTTTGAATAATTTTTTCCTGATGTTGTAGAATGGATGGCTTGTATATTTCCATTTTATTTTTCAAAACATCCCTTAACCCTAAAAAAGAAAACAAATTAACAAATTGAAGAAGAGACAAACTGATTAGCACTAGAAATGGTCTATTCGCACGCAAAATAACAATGAAAATAAAAATTTCGAGTAAATATAATTAACAAATGTACCGGCTAACAAGTAATATAATAATAATTATTATTATTATTTAGGATAAATAATAATAAAATACTAATGTAGCGTAACCATGAAACATGGAATTCAGTAGGAAGATGAAGTGTCAATGAGTTCGTAGCAATTTTTGGAACATTTTTCTAATTTTTGTGTATTTAGTTATGAATTTTCTAAAAAATAAAATAAAATAATAATTTAGGATAAAAGGCAAGGATGTGACCATGTTGATTGATGTACACTTGTGCAAGTGGTGAAAGGTGATGGGTTGAGATCGCGCCAGGTGTCCTCTTGCGATTATTTTGGCTTTTTAGTGCCAAAATCTTTTTAAAAAAGGTAATAAATTGTAGAAAAATACTTAAAATGCCCAGAAAATTTCTCCGGCTTCCTTGTGATATTATAAAACTAGGGGACCCTATAAATCATCTGTTTCGCAATGAAAAAATCAAAATTATTTTAGATAACTCACTTTCCTCTTAACCTTAAGTATATATGTTTGTTAACTTTAACTTCAATAACCTACATCAACAAGCATCTCCCGTTAATGTTCGTAATTATTTTGTAAAATGTGTAACCATGAATCAGAGAATTCAGTAAGGGAGATGGAGTGTCAATGAGTTCGTAGCAATTTTTAGAACATTTTTCTAATTTTTGTGTGTTTAATTATGAAATTTTCTAAGAAAAAAAATAAAATAATAATTTAGGGTAAAAGGCAAGGATGTGGCCATGTTGACTGACGTACACTTGTGCAAGTGGTAAAAGGTGACGGGCTGAGATCGCGCCAGGTGTCCTCTGGAGATTATTTTGGCTTTTTTAGTGCAAAAATCTTAGAAAAAAGGTAATAAATAGTAGGAAAATCTTAAAAATGCCACCGAAAATTACTTCGGCTTCCTTGTGATGTTACAAAACTAGGGGACCTTATAAATCATCCGTTTTGCAATGAAAAAATCCAAATTGTTTTAGATAACTCACTTTCCTCTTAACCCTAAGTATATATGTTTGTTAACTTTAACTTCAATAACCTACATCAACAAGCATCTCCCGTTAATGTTCGGAATTATTTTGTATAATGCGTAACCATGAGTCGGGGAATTCAGTAAGGGAGATGGAGTGTCAATGAGTTCGTAGCAATTTTCAGAATATTTTTCTAATTTTTGTGTATTTAATTATGAATTTTCTATAAAAAAAAAAAATAAAATAATAATTTAGGGTAAAAGGCAAGGATGTGGCCATGTTGACTAACGTACACTTGTGCAAGTGGTGAAAGGTGACGGGCTGCGATCGCGCCAGGTGTCCTCTTGTGATTATTTTGGCCTTTTTAGTACAAAAATATTTGAAAAAAGGTAAAAAATAGGAGGAAAATTCTAAAAATGCCCTGAAAATTGCTCCGGCTTTCTTGTGATGTTATAAAACTACGAGACCTTATAAATCATCCGTTTCGCAATGAAAAAATCCAAATTGTTTTAGATAACTCACTTTCCTCTTAACCCTAAGTATATATGTTTGTTCACTTTAACAAGTATATTTCCTTAATATTCGTTATATAATTTGTAATAATACAAGAATTAGTTTCCTTTCATATATAAGGATGTAAAATTATATGTTTTGTTATAATAATGTACATATATAATAATTGCACACTGCTTTGAAGCCATCATTGCAACTGCGCCTAGAGCTTTGAACACGTCAGAGGTATTCAATAAGTTGTCCATATGCAATTGCGCCTAGAGTTTTGAACATGTCATAGTTATTCAATAAGTTGTCCAAATGATGCCGCATTGGGAATCAGTAAAAATTTTCTATCATATCCAATCACATAAAATAATGCCATACTTTTTCTGAAAAACCTCACACCAGTCAAGCATTTTTAAAATATTAGTGAATATTTGTCCTAGTCTATATGAGTAATTATATATTCACTCTGCATTTTTTTTTTCACAGTATATGTTAACTTGGAAGGATTCCACAAACATATAATATAAAGAAAGAAAGCAATAGTAGGAGATGAACCAGTACAAAAAATAATATAACTGGTACAAAATAATGCCATAACCTTGTCACAAATGCACTCACAAATGCTTTTCCATAAACCTTGCCCTAACATATAATAAATAAAGGCAACATTGCATATGATGCAACCATGCCCAAAGCTGATACATGATCACCAAAAAAATGGACATGGCAGCAACATATGACTGAAGTAGATGGGCACTTTGCATCTCGTGTTTTCGTAATTAAAGACATCAAAATATTAAGGTCGAAATCTTCCATAGTAGCAAGCATCAAAATAGGTTTGAAGCAGAATTTAACGAAAATTCCAATTCCACTTATTTGCCTCTGCTCAAACAAGTTGAAGATGCCTCTCCTTCCAGAATCCAAGAACCCTTTCAGACTCAAAACTTCCAACAAAATGGTCATTCTATCTAGGAATGTGACACTGTTTTTCTGGTGACTCACTTGCATTTCGAAGGCGGTCTTTATTTGGAAGGGTGTTTATTATGCTGATATCAAACTTGGTTAGTAAATCCATTCTATAGAGGGAGAGAGTTTCTGTAGAGGAGAGAGTTTCGATAGATGGAGAGAGATTCGGTAGAGGAGTGAGTTTTTTGTGGAGTGAGAGTTTTTATGAAGGGGGTGATAGCAATACCAATAAAAGGGTTCCCGCCACAAAAAATTTGATTGACAATGTATAAATTAATTTTTGGTCTGATACAATCTAAGTTTAATCCTAACAAGTTTGGTTAGTTTGGTTGGGTTCACTAACTAGATGTCACTTTCATTGAATTTCTTTCAACCACTAACAGTGGTGTAAGGAGAGTGTGAGGTTGACATGCTTGAAAAGGAAAACTTGACACCTCTTTTTTAAAAATTGAAATAAAGTACATATGTTGACTACATGCAAGCTTTGGTATGTTGGTCTACAAAACTATGTCCCCTTTCTCAAACGAAATTGCATATGCAATCCTCATCCTCTAAAACAAATAGGATTATTCAAGCATGTCAACCTTTTCAGGTGCCAACAACACAGTCGAAGATGAAAAATTGGAGTTGCAGGTTCCATTTCCACATTGTACTCGCCGACCCCTTCCATTTTCAACATCATATGGGAGTGAGGGGGACTCCGATGATCCATTATAGGCAATACATGCAGTCAGTAGCGAGCTAGATTATAATTCCAGATTGATCAATTCATGGCACGAGAAATGTGTTGAAGACGAGGTCATTTTGGCTGATCTTAACATTAGAGTTAACAAAGCATACTCCCAAAAGAACAAGTACTTGAAGCTCAGTCATAAAAGGAAGCTGAAAGCTGAGGAGTTGGATACAGTAATGAATGATGAAATTAAAGGTTGTTTGATGAACCATATGCAATGCGAAGAGCACCACAGTGAACTGGAGTTGGCATTCAACGAAGGATTCGAAAAATTCCGAGCATTTGCGGCAACTACTCATACAAGTTATAATTGGGACTATGTATCCCCTAATTCTGTGAGAGAGATACTTGAAGATGGTGGTGACATGAGTGAGCATAAGCACGTCAAAGCTGCTCGGAAGAAGCTGGCTGATACGACTAAGTGATTGCGGCTATCGCTGTTCAGTTGGTTGGGGGTGATCGTGGTATTGCACAAATTAGAAGTATATTCCCTTAATGTCATTAACTAATTTAAAATAACACAAATATCAGTTTCATTTGCTTCATATATAATTATTGGGACTATGTATTGCAAGTCATCATGTGTTCATTCTGTCAACATTATATTTTGCAAATATCGAAATATTATTCAATAAGAAGTCAATATCACAGCACGTTGGGAATCAGTAAAGTCCCATTATTATGTCCGTTCACATTAAAGAGCTGGCATACTTTTTCTCAAAAAACTGACACGTGAGTCATAAGTAACATATCATGTGCTATACATTGTTTAGTGAATGGTTTATGGTTTATTTATATATAATAAAATTCCAAATATTGCTGAATATTTATTTCGTCTATATCACTGGGGACATGAGTGACCATAAGCACGTGATACCTGCTAAGAAGAAGCTGACCAATACGACCGAGTAATTGTGGCTACCGTTGTTCAGTTGGTTGGGGAGATCATGGTATTGCTAAAAGGGAGCACATAAAATGCTTTGCAATCAAATTTTCTTTTATGTGTGGAATTATGAGTAGTTCAAATGTTAGTGTACTCTTTAATATTCTCCAAGCGTTCGAAATGTGATTAGCTACAATGTACTTTTTTACACGCTGCTTTCTAATCATTATGTTCCACAAAGTACTTCAAGTATCCTTCAATTATGAATGTTTACAAAATCGTGCACCTAATAACCAGTTGAGCTCAGATCTTAATAACCAGTAAAACACTAGAACATAACATTCGGAAAAAGTGGGTGTTGCTGGAAATGATGAGTGCTGCTGGAAATCATTACTGCTAATGGAAACAACAACTGGCTGCTGAAAATGCTGCAAGAGCCTGTGATATAATCAATGACTCTTTGTTAAAACATAATTCACCATAAACTACCCATTTTACATGGTAAAAGTCATTGCTTCTTCACATAACTCAAAATTTAATACTTTATCAAATGTTTATGAAAATTTCTAAATAGGGAGAAGACGTAAAATTAACATGTGTCCAAATTTCATGCAAGAATCAAACCAAGCAAATTTTCATTTCAATTATCAGTAGACATACTAAGAGCTCATCGGTGGACATGAATAAAAAAATAATAATAATAAAACAGCATCTAGAAAACTTCACCTGATCATTAGTCTTCATAACAACCGGGCTTCATATAATAGAAACATAAATCATTCAGTTGATCTGTGCATCCTGTCAAATTCATCCAATAATGGGTCAATAAGATCTATTGTAGTTGATTCGTCATTGTTCGACGGTGATGTCCTGCATAAACACCAAACACAAGCACATAAAAAATTTACCTATTCATATTTTAGGTGTTATTATAAATAGTTTTAACATCTTACGGTGTATTCAAATTTCTTGGGCATTGTCTTATATCATGACCAATGTGTCCACACTCCTGACACTTACATTAAAGACAACTTTAGAAGCATCCTTTGTTTTGAGCTCTAGGAAACATGCTGTACTTTATATTAGTTCTTTGTCAAACTTTTGAAACATTGCCCTTGTGTACAAGGTAGCCATTTGTTTGTTCATTGGCATCGGTAGAATACATTGAGCCACTTCAAATGCATCTACATGATCAGCAACTAACTCTTTTAAACGTTGATGAGAAAGTGCCCTTTCAAATCGTATTATATGAAATCCGTCAACGAATTTCTCCTTGATATGTATTGCTTGAAGAAAGTATGAGAACCTTCCGCTCTTTGGCTGCTTGACATTCCGGCGGCAAAAAAGTGTTGTGCTTAGGCTAGAACCCAAGATTCCCTTAAATCAAACATTGAACTTAGCCATGGATGGTCAGTCAAACCAGCCTTCGTAACCACAATATTCCACTTTACATCAAACTCATCCTTATTGTCAGTATCCCATATGACTTTCTGAAATTCACGCCAATGCTCCTTATAAGCAAAATGTGGTAACTTAACAGGGAACTTTGATGTGATGTGCCATATGCAAAGTCGATGAAATGTAGTCGGGAAGGCTATTGAAATCGCTCTGGTCATTTTAGGTTTGCCACCTGGCATGACTTTCTTAAACTCTTCAAACATCCAAATAAACGACTCAGTCGTTTTCTTGCTAAAAAATGCGCATGCTAAGACAATTGTCTGACCATAGTTATTAACTCCCAACATTGGTGCAAATGTCAGGTCGTATCGATTTGTGTTGAATGTGGTATCGAATACAACATCTCCATAAAACCCATACGCTTGTCTAGAAGTTGCATCTGCCCAAAAACATCGACTAAACCTGTCATCGCCATCTCCCTCAATCTTGAAATAAAAAGCCTTATTTTTTTTTTCTGTTCAGCCATAAAATACTTGGTCACTAGTTCAACATCATGGTTCCATAGCTTCCCATTCACACTACATTCAAGATTGTAAATATCCTTTTTGATAAAACCGATTTTATCCATTCCTCCGGATTGCACCGAAAATACTTACTTTCTGATGAATGGGGATATTAACCGAACCCAACTGTTTCGTGAGTACTTTTGTAGAATCTGAAATACGACGGTGTGATATCAATAAATGCACTCTTTCTGAGGGTGTCATCTTATGATTGTGTCCTTTTGCAAAAAAGGGAGATGATATACTTCTTGCTCCCATTTGTCTTCACAATCACAATCTTGGCTTTACAATCACATCTGCTTATTCCCCGTTGTCTTTTTCTCACCTGAGTTTCATCTTTCTTGTATGCACCTTGTTTGCAACATACAAATTCTTTCCTCAGAATCTCTTTCTTATTTTCCCCTCAAAAGCTGGAATGAAGTTGAATACCAAAGCCCACCAAGAATGCATATCTATTATAGAAATTATAAACGAGGTCAAGCTAGTTGAACTTCATCCCAACTACTGGTGTTTCCTCATTTCTTACTTCAGGAATGTAAACTGTCTAATTAGCTGTTACACAGTCATCACTCTCTGAGCCCCCAGACATTTTACCCACATATATTATTGAACTACTTCTATATTACTGCATAGCAAATATTAATTCATTAATCAATCATTACTGCATTACAACATATCAATGCATTCCACTTACACAAAATATTGCCCAAATTGACACAAAAGAGGCATAGCCTAGCTTGTTGGATTCCGATTACCCAAAACGCAAGCAAAATTTAATAATAGTTACGTCATCTCTTGTGAAATAATCTGGAAAAAAAAAAAACATTAGAACCAACATGTTCAACTAAGAACACAAATGTAATTCAAACCAGCAATTACAGAACTTCACCCAATATCCTCTCCAAATGCTTACCCTAATGCCATTAAGCCTAAGTTTAGGATCTTTGACCTACATTTCATAATTTCCCACCCACAAAAAACAATCAACTAAATATATTGAATATTGGTTAAAACAAATGACGCAATATTGATGGTAGAAATGACGCATTATTGATTCCACAAAGACGCATTATTGATGCCACAAATGACGAATTTCCCACCCTCACAAAAACCAAACCCAATAAAATCAATCCAGCAAGAGTGAACTTACCTCTCAAAGTCAATCGCGAGCTTCGAAGTCAGTCAGCTTGAGAGAATGTGGTGGACATTAGAGAAGACTCTTTGGTCGTGGAGACTCCATCTCTACCACAATCGAGGAACAACTGCCGTTGAGGCGGCGTCTAGCTACAGAAAGAGATATGCTACTTTTCTTTCATCTGGAATCTCGTCTGTTGAATGAAAAAGAGAAAGGGGTTTTCACTTGAGCCATAGAATCAAAACAGGGCAATAGCTAGGTAAGAGCCATTAATCATCATACCGAGGATACCATAGATCGCAGGCCTCCCAAGGAGCTAATGACAATGGAGCGACTATAGGGTTTGGGAGCTTTGGATTTTTCTAATTGTGGGTTTGCGTTACATTCAAAAAGAGAGGATTGTGTTCTTGAGTTTTTCACAGAGAGGGAAAGATCTTCAACTGAAGTTGGGTTTCGAATGGGTCAGATTTCAACTCAATTCTACATGCACCCTCTTTTAAAAATTCACCGTTGAATTTCATCCGACGGCCCTTACATACCCCTCAAACACACCCCTTATAACTTCCCACTCACTATAGACGGACTCAAGTTTGTTTGTTGTTGATCTTCGTACATTCCAAGCCCAACCCTGTATTGGCTTTTGAACGAATGTGGTGTATTTGGTCTGAATTTTTGTAATTGACTCGTATGGATCTTTCTAAATATTTCAATCTGCTATTAGGTTTATGAACTTTGTGTTGATCTATTAGCATGGAGGCGAATGGAGTATGGCTAGGTTTTGCAGTATTTTGTGGTTTATATTTACTTATTTCTTTGGAAAAAGAATTGAATTTAACATAGTTAGTTATGTGGCTGGACACGTGTCAGACAAATATGAAAGGGACACGGTGAGACATTAATATTTGAACATAGCAGATCTGGCCTTGTATTAATTGTTGGCATGAGTCAAAGTCAACGTTCCTATTATGAATAGAATTTGCTCCTATTAGGAATAGAATTTATATGTTATTGTAATTATTTGATTTGAGTAGAATTTGGAGATTTTGTACATATTTTCAGTACTATAAAAATTGAAATAGATGACGGGGAAACACCGCCATCTTTTTCTTTTTCAAACCGTTGTTAAATCAACCGTCATCTTTTTGAATGTCAAACTATGACGGTAATTAACCGTCGTCTATTGCATGTAAAGATGACGGTTTTTAAAAGAACCATTGTCTGTTAGCAGTCCCGATCTCTTGGACCACAGGAGTCCAAGAGATTGTGGTCACCCACCGTTGGATATTAATCCAATGGTTCAAAATGATATATATAAATGCAATATGACATAAATAATTATTACCCGATTCAAGTCATAAATGAGTGAACCGTTGAATTTACATCCAACGGTGAGTGACCATAAATCTCTTGGACTACAGGGGTCCAAGAGATCAGGACTATGTCTGTTAGATGTAAAGACGATAGTTTTTTTGAAAGAACCGTCGTCTTTATATGTAATAGACGTTGTTTATTATATCCAAAGACGTTGGATTTGTTTAAAAAACCGTCATCTATTAAATGTAAAGACGACGGTTTCTTGAAATACTATCATCTATTAATTCAAAGATGATGGTTATTAACTAGGGGTGGTTGCGGTTCGGTAACCGCGAATTTTTACTCAAACCGTAAACCGACCGACTATTTGCGGTTTGGTGATTTTTGAAACCGCAAACCGACCGCGTTTTACGGTTTACCGCATTGCGGTAAACCGCAAAAATGCGGTCGGTTACCGCGAATTTGCGGTTTAAAACCGCAAATTCTCAAGCATTCACAAAAATATAAATTTACAACATAAATAAATAAATACACAACCTCAATTTCTCAAGCATATATAAATTCACAATCGATTCCAATTCTCAAGCATTCACAACCTAAGAAAATTAAAGTTACAATTCCAAACATTCCAATTAAAGTTAAACTTCTCAAGCATTCCAATTCCAAATCCTTTAAATTTACAAACCAAAAGCAAAATGAATTAAAGTTACAACCAAAAAGAAAAATCCAATTCACAGTTAATTAAAGTTACAAACTAAAAGGAAAAATGCAATACACCAATGTTACAAACTCAAGTGTTGGTGGTGAGTGGATTTGAAGAACCCCTTTGTGTTGTTTGAGCACCAATGCTATCTACAAATAAAATAACATAGTTTAGTACATTTTATTATAAGAAGTAGCATAAATAAACTAATTACTTACAAGTTGTCATATCTTCCATTTCCTTGTAGAATTCAACCTCATCATCTGTTGGTTCCTTGTAAAAGGAAAATTCGTCCGCTCTAAGCCAATCACTAGTACACACTAATGCCTCTACTATTTTAGGATGCAAAGAGCTTCTAAAAGGATCCACAATCCTCTTGCCTATGCTAAAAGCATTTTCACTAGCAACCGTAGAACTTGGAATTGCAAAGATATTCTTGGCAACTTGTGAAAGAATAGGATATCTTGTTTGGTTCCCTTTCCACCAATTCAAGAGAAGAGAAGGGTTTACAATTTTACTTAATTATTCATAAAGTATAGCCGTGCGGCTATACTTTGCGGTTTGCGGTAACCGTAAATTTTGAAAATCAAATACCGCAACCGCAACCGTAAATGCGGTTCGGTTCTTAATACCGCGATTGCGGTTCGGTTTACCGCGATTGCGGTTTTATTGCGGTAAAATATCGGTTGGTTTTTGCGGTTTTTCGGTTTAAAATGCCACCCCTATTATTAACTATAAAACTGACGTAATTTTACATTTTAGTTTTTTTGTTGTTGTTTCCAATGATATCAGAAATATATACTCAAATATGCTATTACCCACGCCATACATATATATACTCAAATAGTGTTTCTTTCATAAATAGAATATCAAGAGTACAATAGAACAAAATAAAATCTAAAAAATGAAAGTACTCTAGGGCCACTAGCTGCAGGCTGCAAGCCTATTTACAATAAATACACCAAAATTCCTATACTTAATTACCCTTCAAGTCAAGTTATCCATATGCATACAGAGCTATACATTCATCATCACCAATTTTCCTATGCATTTTTTCGACTTTTACCACTAGGAGTAGCTTCGTTAGAATCACTTCCATGGCCTAGGAGACTGCTTAACAAGCCAAAATAATGTAATAGTGAGAAATACAATCCAGAAAACATTACCAATAATGAAAGGATTATTAATATAGTGCTACCTAATATAATTACTTAACTTGAAACAATGAGAATCATAGGTCAATAAAATAATGCCAACCTGGAGTAAGAGTACTATATTCTCTATTGGATGCTGATTAACTCCAAAAGTTGATATATAAGTATACAGATTTGGAATATTTCAAGTATCTTGTGACAGAAAATTCATACCATGGTTGTTGGAGGAAGCCTGTATAAGATGATGGTGTTTGTGCTTCCATAGCACCCAAAGTATCACCATGATAAGATCCTTTAAGAGCCAGGACCTAAAATAAACAACTCCTACGTTAATAGAATTAAAGAAAATATGACCATAACTTCCAAAGTTACATCACTTTAACAAATTGTTACAATAGACAAGGCAATGACTTGGCCTAACCGGGCAAAAAGTAGCCTACACAATCATAACTAGAGAAAAAGTAGCAGCTAGAAAAGTTAGCTTATCTAAAGCTTATACCATAATTCTTACCCCATCCACCTCACATAAACTATTCTAGTATTAGCTAAACATATACAAGTGAAACAAGGAAGATAATAACATTGAATTTGTTATAAATCAAGAGGAAATTGGAGAGGAAATTGAGAGAGAGAGAAAGTAGAGAAATTGAGTTTTATCATTCTCATTTCTGATATCTGTGTGTATCTGACAAAGAGAAGGGGAGGGGGTATTTATAGGTAAAGCTACTTCTAATGGAGGTGGGCTCCACTTATATTTACAACACTCCCTCTTGGAGACCACAAATGATATAGAATATGCCTCGTTAAAAAACCTTGCCAGTAAAAACCCAGTGGGACAAAACTGGTCAAAGGGAAAAAGAGTACATTATCATGTGTAACATAAAATTCTATGTATATTGACGCGCGTGCGACACTGCCTCGTTAAAACCTTGCCAGGAAAAACCCAGTGGGATAAAAACCTAGACGAAGGAAAAAGAGTACAGTGTTTGAAGATCTTTATTGATAGCGCGCTCCCCCCTGATGCTTGGCAAAATATCTTTAAGTCATACTGTTGATCAGCTTTCTGAATATCGTAGTTGACACTGCTTCTGTGAGTCAATCTTGAGCGACACTGCCTCGTTAAAACCTTACTAGGAAAAACCCAGTGGGATAAAAACCTGGATGAAGGAAAAAGAGTACAGTGTATGAAGGTCTTTATTAAAACCATGCTCCCCCTGATGAATATCTCCCCTTGAAAAATTTAGGACTAACTTTTGTCCAGTAAGCGACCATAAAATTTTTCATAGTATACCCTAAACCCTTGAGCGACACTGCCTCGTTAAAACCTTACCAGGAAAAACCCAATGGGATAAAAACCTGGATGAAGGAAAAAGAGTACAGTGTGGAGCTGAGCTATATCTGGTCTAGTATACTTCCAGAAAAACATTTAAGGATCAACGGATAAGACTAATAAAAATGCTTCAATACTTTCTTAGTATAAGCAAGAATCTCGTTGGCATAATGCTCGATCGAGACAAATATTTCGTGAAGTCTGCAGAAGCTTTAATGTGTTGCAATCACATTATAATCAATGTACTCACTGAGGTAATTTATGCATATTAATATTGAGTACAAACTTTGTGCTTCAAGCACATTTCCTTTAGGGACTTGCTTTATGCAATATCAATCCTCTCAACGGATTTTGTCTAAAAAGGGATTAAACTTTATGACACATTATATAGCTTTAACCCAGCTATTTATACATCTTTAGGGAATCGCTTCTGGCGATATGCTCCGTGCATTTAATAACCTTTAAAGATAATATGTTGGTCTCCGTAATTGTGTAATAAAAGGGGGGGTTTGGGGGGGGGGGGGGCACAATTGAATCTGTAAATATGGAGAAAACCCAACATTCCTTGTTTCTGCCAGAAACATTGTATCATACGAAGTAGGTATATTCCCTTTTATTCCGAACACCCAAGTATAACTTTCAGTATTAACAAATTTTGGGGTTCGTACTGTGGGTTTGTTCTTTCACGTTCATTCTCATCTATAATGGATTTACCTCATTCCATTTTGGCCAATGATATTGTCGACATTTAATAATTGAACGTGGTTCCAATCAACACAGCCCATTGATGATTTGAGTAGCTACTCCAAAACCAAAAATTGTCATTCATCAATTCATAATCTCACAATTCTCATGTGCATGCGCATGCATCAATTATAAGCATTCCTTTGCTTTTGGGTACCCAAGCCACTTCATGGGGCTTTTATTATGTGAGAATGTGGATAATAACCTCCAATGGAGCGTTATTTTACAGTAGGGCGTGGATAATCTCTATTTAGAGAGTTGGAACATTTAGAACCCATATATCTGTCATGCTGCAGGCATGCCACAGATTAATACATACATGTCAATTAATTTCTGGGACTTTAACCCATATAATTTGCTACGCATTAGGCGTGCATAATATCAATATTGACATGTCAAAGGATTGTCCTTTCGGGACTTCAATCCATATCATTTGCTACGCAACAGGCGTGCACCCATATTGATCGCTGCTATACCCATATTCTGTTCTTATGGGACTTTAATCTGTGCAGTGTATTATCAATGTATCCAACTTGCAATCTGTAAAATTTGCATTAATAATTCATGGATACATACAAGCCATTCTTTTGGAACGGACTTATCTCCCCATTTGGTTACCTTTCAAGATAAAATATCAAATAAGTATATAAGCATATAATAACACAAATACTGCTTACATCCTTAGGTGGGAGAAACTTTTCTTAAGTATCATTCAAGCTTGTATCGGCCCAGTAAATGTAGCGCTTGATGATCTAGTTATATCCTGCAAGAGTAAAATCACAACTCTTTTCTCTGTCAAAAACAAATAACCGTCATAGTTAGGATCACTTCATAGATTCATTCTTCAGATGTTCATTCTAAAGAAATAAAATCTCTTATGAACAGAGAGTTATAAAAAGAAAGAAAAGATACAAAGATTGTGATATTGATTGCAAGGTAAGGTAAGCAATCAAGGAAGGAAGCTGGTGGGAGCAAACAACAAGCTCTCATTTCTCCTAGTCTAGAAGGACCTCAGGAGATTAGAGCATAAGGTCGCCTTCACAGTTCCCGGATGTGGCGGAAACGTGATCAGGGATAGTCTCGCTTCCTGAATGGATGATCAGAGATAGTCTTGCTTCTCTGGCATATTAAGTGCTCACTGATAAGAAAAACAAGTAGATATCGCATCACTAGGTATGGAGAAAACTGGATGTCTTCTGCAAAGAAAATTTCGTTAGTAACACATTTATACACAAATAAGATGAATAGGTAGAACTGGTGAATTTCAAATTAACCATAGAAAAATTGCAAGATTCTCGGGGCACTTTTGAAAAAGTAGCTCCGTGAAATCCGTAAAGCAAGATCAGCTTTGACGAAAAATAATACTTGAAAACACCGAAAGTGCCGACATGCATTATCAGAGGCCACATGAAGTTTTGGAATCTGGGAAAGAAAAAGATAATTTGGGGATCTGAGATAATATTGGGATCCTGGAAACTGTAGCCATATTTCCTCCTATAGATATGGCCTTTGCAAAACTTGATTGGAGCAACTGCGTTTCAACTTGCTCTTTTCCTGTTATAATAATTGCGCACATTCTTAAAATTTGCACCTGTGGTTTTTACGTCTTTTCAAAATGACGGTTTTGAACCTTGTGCCTTATAGGTTCAAATAACCACATCGACTCTCCCAAATTTCATATTTCAACGTATGGGAGCCCGGAACTTTTGGCCTGGGCTAAACACAAAATCAGAATTTATTTGCCCTTTTCAAATGGACATGAAATATGGATTGAGTAAAAGCCACGCTAATATCTCATATATTTGGGTTCATGAGCTTCCTGCCCAGATATAACAAAATATGTGGGGAGCCTCAATTCATCATTCTCTTATGCCAAAGAGATATGTGGCGTACCACAATTTGCAATAATACCTCAAGGGTTGTCCATTTAATTGTTGGAACTTCAGGTTCTCAACACTGTTAGATTTTGAACTTCTGGCCAAAATCACATATTCTCATGGTATGGACATTCAATCCCCTTAGATTTTGAACTTCGGGCCAAAATCACATATTCTCATGGTATGGACATTTTTACAATTTTCTGTACATATTTCTGGACTTCAAGCCCTTACATAATTGTCCATATTTTGAGGAACTTCTGGCATCTCATTTAATTGCTCATCCATGAGTTTAAGGAACTGCAGGTTCCCTTTTTGAATAGTGATAGTTTACCCAAAATGGTAAATATTTATGCATACATCACTATTCATGTATACGACACTATTTATGTGTACAGTACATTTGCCAGTACAGTTATCATCCATGTGTACGGCATTATGAACCAATATGGTACTGTTACATCATTAAGGAACCCCAGGTCCTTATTTACATGTCAGGAATCAAGGACCCTCAAGTCCGATCACATGTTTACAAATATAGTACCGGAGAGACTGCCAGCTCTCATATTAACATCATTATCAAGGATCTTCAAGTCCTGATGTAATTGTATGATGAGGATCAAGGAACTTCTGGTCCTGATCTGCTTACTGTAAAAAACTCATCATACAGCACATTTAATCCATAAAATAAATTGCTGGTAAATAAATTACCGGTATGGACGATAAACCCGCACCACACTTTAAATAAATGTAAATGTGCGGTAAATTAAATTCATAAAGTTAAGGTGCTTGTATGGGCATTAATTCTGCTCCATTTATTTAAATAAAAATAAAGGCGTGGACGATAAACCCGCACCACCCTTTTAAATAAATGTAAATGTGTGGTAAATTAAATTCATAAATTAAATTGCTTGCTGTATGGACGTTAATCCCGCACCATACCTTAAATAAAATTAAATGTGCGGTAAAGTAAATTATGCTTGTATGGGCACTAATTCTGCTCCATACATTTAAATAAAAGTAAAGGCGTGGACGATAAACCCGCACCACCCTTTTAAATAAATGTAAATGTGCGGTAAATTAAATGCATAAATTAAATTGCTTGCTGTATGGACGTTAATCCCGCACCATACTTTAAATAAAATTAAATGTGGGGTTAAAACCACCACTGAATAAAATAAGAAAAATGTTAGTATTAGTAACGGTCTCCCACTGATCATATGTTTAGTATTTCCAAGGGTCCATTTTTGTTAATGGTTAGTAATAGAAAAGCAGATAAATATAATAGAAAATAATAGGGAAGATCAGGGAGCAGAGATCTTATCGCTACTTTAGGGTCAGTGCCCTTGCTGAGTTTGCTTTTCTTTATCGGTGGGTTTTACTATTCTCATCAAAAGATGTTTCAGCACTTTCCTTGGGTCAGTGGCTAATAATCTCAGCACCCAAGTTGTGCCTCAGACCTCGACCACTATGCTCACGATCCACAGCCCCACCACAATTAAGAATAAAAATATTTACCTGTGGTTTCAACCCAAATTGTGATGACGACGACGGCGGTGATGGGCTCTGCAAAGGTGGATGGCAGAAGCGGATTCTGCAATTCCAGCTCGACATTCTACAGCAAGCGCAAGCCCATACCACTCCCTCACCACGATTCCTTTTTTTTTTTTTTTTTCAGCCCTTTGAAAGCACAGGATTATTCTTTTGCTGAATTCAGTCCCAGCCACCACAAAAGGTGTAACTCCAGCTATGGCTCCAACAACAATTTGCCAAGTGGCTAGCTGCTGGTTCTGGTTGCATGGTTTTCTGGTCAAGCTTGCATGCTTTGAGATGTGAAGGCATCTTCCTAAGAGAGTGTTGTTGGAGGAACTTGGAGTTGCCATTTGTGTGAAGGAAGAGACTGAGGCTTCCATATTTGGTCGTGTGATGAGTTGAGAGAGAGAGAGGGTATCGGCTGAATTGAAAGTCACCACAGCTTCATATTGGGCCACGTTGCATTTCCGCACTCAGCAAGTCCAAGATCTATTTCGCCACCACCACCACTCATGCCTTTCACAAAGCTCCAAGAACACGGGCCAGAAGATCAAGATCAAGAAAAGAGAGCCCAAGAACCAGTCTTTGAGAAGAAAAATCAAGCAAGAAGACCCAGAAAAGGTTGAGGAGAAAATACTTATGTGAAAGGAACAGATTACTCACTGAAGGCTCACAAAGATATCATCTTCTACTGGATCTCCAACACCATGGTCAAATGACGGTGCATAATCTGATCCCTGACTTCTCAGAGTCTTGAGAGACTTGAGTAGTAGCTCAGGGTTAAAGGTCCATGGAGCTGAATCACCGATTTGTAAGATGAAGGTGTAGTTCCTAGAGCTTAAGCCAGCTGTGAAATTACTTTCACAACCCCGCCTAGTCCGGTGGACCCGCTGAAAGAGATCCATAGGCAGATGGGAATTCTCATGGCCATGGCTGTGGTCACTGGCCATGAACTTCTTGGTCACCGAATGATGAAGAGCACCACTTGATTTATTAAATCTTGTTTTTTTTTTTTTTTTTTTTTTTGAAACAGGTGCTGGAAAACACAGCATCAGACATAGAAGAGTTGAGGTTTGAGGCTTGGCAGAGAAAGAGAGAGAGAGCGTTGAGGCTCTGAATTTGGAGATAGAGAAATCGTACTGATAACGAGTTATAAATCAAGAGGAAATTGGAGAGGAAATTGAGAGAGAGAGAAAGTAGAGAAATTGAGTTTTATCATTCTCATTTCTGATATCTGTGTGTATCTGACAAAGAGAAGGAGAGGGGGTATTTATAGGTAAAGCTACTTCTAATAGAGGTGGGCTCCACTTATATTTACAACAGAATTCAGATTATAAGTCTAACAATTGAATCCATATGGTGCCAAATAAAAAACAAGATACTCATGCTCCAATGCTCCAATGCTGAAGATACTTAGTTAAACAGGAGTTGATTTAACAAATGCAGCAAGTATCTAGTTATGTCATTGCCTAATTACTTGACAGATGAAGATTTTAACAAATATGCAGATGCCAAATTAACAAATTAGACAATCAGAATGAGAGCCAATGTAAGTCAAATGTAAAACTGAAAGTTCTGGAATAAGCAGAGAGTGATCACTCAAGCTTGGGTGGACTTCATTGACTGTCTTACAGAAATCAGTTGACATTACAACTGAGAGTTCATGGATAGTGTTGACATGTGCATCGACTTTCTTCAAACATAAAACGTGCACAAGACACATCCAGAAATAAAAACAAGAAATTCAATTGCAAACACAAGAGAAATTCAAAACCCAAGTTAAATTTATGATTACCTGTGAGTTCTAAGCAGATCCCCATTTAGTACCAATTATATTACACAAATAGATAGTCTTATCATAATCTCGTATTTTTTTGACACATATTTAGCCTCCCAAAATCGTGGTTAGGATTTCAAGCCAAACAAGAAACTCATCTAATTGCATAATCTTAAAACCAGGCCACTTTCCAGGCCCTACAACTCAACAACAAAACACTAAAAGGTAAAAAAAAAAAATGAACTAGAATTTCTGAACAAAAAAAACAAAAAACAAAAAGGTTAAAAAATGCAACCACTAAACTATATACAGCTTAAATCAAGGGTTTAGGGAAAACGAATTGTGACCCTATATGTAATAACTCAAACCTAAATTAATAGTTAATTATTAATTTATTAAGAGGAAAAGACAATTTTGCCCTTAGAATAATTTAGTAAAGAAAAGTTGACTTTTTGATTGAGAAGGAATTTGACAATTTCACACACACCATTGTGTAGAGCACGACGAAACGAGTTCGTAGACACGAAGTGGGCTCGAATCGGGGCTTTGACGAAGAAAATACGGTTAAAATACTATGAGGGGCAAAATGGTAATGTGAAAAAAAAAATCAGATTTTAAAACCTCATTCTCTCTCTCTCTCTCGCTCTTTCTCTCTCTCCCCTGTTGCGCAGCCCCTCCCCCGACGGTTTTTTCTACAGCCGATTGGCTTTTGAGCCACCATCACCACCACAGGCCGCCATCGGCCACAAGATCGAACCCAAACGAAAAGCCACCACCCCCTCTTCCCTTTCCGATCGATCTCAGCCCCTGGAACCGCCAGATTCCTTCTGAAAAAGCTGTGCCGGTTTTGACAGAAACTTCACCGGCTGCATTCGTCGTCGTTCGGCCACCATTTCTGACGATCCAGGTATGGATTCTGAACCTCTCAAGCTGTTCTAGCTGCCTGTTGGGTAGGATTCAATTAGGGCTGGCAATGGGTCGTGTCGTGTCGGGTTCGTGTCGTGTCGGGATAATAAACGTGTCAAGAATGCTCAACCCGAACCCAACCTATTTAATAAACGTGTCGTGTCGGGTTCGGGTCGTCTTTTATCGTGCGGGTTTCGAGTCGTGTAACGGGTTCATAAAGAATAACATACATGTTACAAAACTCACAACCGAAAAAATTTTAATTAAAAAAAACAGAGAGAGTAGAGAAAATATAAGGAAAATAAAGAAAGAAAAAAGATAGAGAGAGGAGAGAAGAGAGAAGGAAAAGAAAGAAAAAAAAAATAGAGAGAGAGAGAGAGAGGAGAGAAGATTGAAGGAAAGAAAGAAAGAAAAAAGAGAGATGAGAGAAAACTAAAGAGAAGGAAAAAAAAAGAAAAAAAAAATGAGAGAAGAGGAAAGGAAAAGAGAGGAAAAAAAAAAGAGAGAGGAGAAGAAAGAAGGAAAAAAAAAAGAAAAAAAAAAGGAGAAGAGAGATGGAAAAGAAAGGAAAACTCAAAAGAAAAAGAAACATTATAAATATCAAAAGGCATACCATAAAATCACAAAGTTGGTTGTAGCATGGTGGATAAGATGTTTGAGAAAATGAGGATGGGAGGGGTTCGAAACCCCTTGTGTGTGTGTTGAAGTCTCCATTTGTCTTTATTTTTTAGCGGGTTAGCGGGTTGTACACGGGTTGACACGATCCGTGACACGACCCGTTTAATAAACGGGTTAGATAGGTATTATAGCGGGTTAGCGGGTTGACCCGAAACCCACCCGTTTATTAAACGGGTCAGAACGGGTTGACCCGAAATTGACCTGTTTTTTTATCGTGCGGGTTGAACCCGCTAATTTCTCGTGCGGGTTTCGAGTCGTGTATCGGGTCGTATCCGAAATTGCCACCCCTAGATTCAATCGATTCTCAGCGTAGGTAATTCGATTTGCGAATTGAAATTCGGCCACTTTCGGTCAGTTTTTTGGGGTAGGTCCACAAAAGTGGCTCCAAATCGGGTGTTATACCTAGGGTAGGAGTTAGGAGCCGTGGTTTTGAGATTTTTGGGCGATACGTAATCGCTTTGGGCACCCAGCACTACCGCGAGGGTAGTGAAGTTGCACTGTGTCTCGATGATATCCTTAGGTTGTCACGAGAGCGTAGGAATTCGCGGATCTCAATTTGGATACCGTTTAAGCCTCGAACGAATTGTTGCATATTGTGCGATTTCCAGGTTCAATATGGTTGAGCGGTTGGATCGTAATCTTTTTCAGATATCTTACTCTAGACAATTTCAGAATCGTTTAGGATTCGACGGATCGTGAATCGGAGTCCCGGATACTCCGAAATCGCAAACCCTAGGGCTAGGGTTTAGAAATCGTGCGATTGTACAATCGTGATCAATCCGACCGTCCGATCGAGACCAAACCCTCGGGACATGTGTCCTAATTATATTGAAACTTTTGGAGGCTTCCGGATCATAATTGCGAGGTCATGGACCTGCGGGCCCCGGGTTGACTTTTTGGGACTTTAGCGCTTTTTGAGTCTCAATATATTGATAAACTATTCCAAGTGGAAGGAAAGCTTTTATGGCCATAGGACCAACTTTAATTTGACGCAAGTACTTCTAGGGGCCAAGGGGTCAGGGTTTTTAAATTAATACTATATTGCGTATTGTATTAATAGAATATTATGGTAATTGAATCAGGCACCCGGGCACCAGTTGACCCGCAGGAGGGACCTTCAAGAGGTCTAGCGAGCACGAACCATCTGTGAGTGGACTCTTTGTTTTATAAATGAATTTAAGCAGTTCAGTTACAGTATTTGATCTTGAATAAGTTTTATTCAAAGATTCGTGTTTTACACGTTGTTATATGCTTTTAAATATTTTGTTTTGCATGCTGCCGAGTGAATCTCCTTTAAAGGATACAGGAAAAGAAATTCTAGTTAATTCTCCGATTATCAGATAAATGGTAGCAGAGTTTTAGAGTTTACAGGAATTCAGTTATTCAGCAGATTTTCTTCAGAAACTTTATATTTTCCTAAACCACCTTGTACCCAGATATACAAATGTTGCCTTCAGTAAATAAGTTGCCTTCAGGTCAAATGTTGCCTTCGGATTTTATTGGTAGCCTTCCATTTAGTCAGCATGCTTGACAGTTGCCCCACGAGTTCTATAGTACCCGAACTCGTGTGGCGCAAGTAATGCGAATCAGGCTGACTACGGTCCCCTGAATCCTGCTAGTTGCGGCTCAGACTGACCTTGTGTCACTGAGATCTGCGAGTACGTGTCACCCATGGCGACGCAAGGAATTGACGGATATAAGGAATTGACGGAAATAAGGGGTACACCTAGGTGGTAGTTTTAAACTATTTTCAATGCCTTAAGAAATTAATGTTGACCATGAGTATGATTGGCTTATATACATGTATAATTATATGAGTGCATTGATTTCAGAAATAAAGAGAAAAATTTAATTAGTATAACTGTTTTTTTTTTCAGTGGGGTTAGTACGTTCATATGCTATTTTCTAAACTTTATTTTTGGGTCCACTCACCCTTTTTAATGTTTTGCACCCCCAGACAGTAGGCGTGCATAGGGATCCACCACCGGACCATTTTCCACCTTCCACGCTTTCCTTTTGATGTAGGACTTTTTGTTATGTAAAAGGATTGACTCCTTTGTAAATTCTTAGTAGTCGCTCTGATAATTTGCCCTAGAATTAGAATGTAACTGTTGGAATGTATATATACGTATGCTGGCAGTTGGTTATGTACATATACTTGTTTGGCAGGTGTAAATATTTTGGTATTGATCCAATTTACAAGGGAGACTCTACCGATTTTTCGGTAGAAGTCAACCTTGTTATTTTATCGTGCTTTATAGGGAAGGGCAACTAGGTCATTCGTGCTCGACATCCGCCAGGTGTTGGACACGCACAGGGTCCGGCTCGGATTCCAAAGCAGAATTTGGGTCGGGTCCTGTCACTATATCTCAAACAAACAACCATCATAAACAAGAAAAAATAAAAATTGAAATCAAATCAGAAGAATCCTAAGCTAACCCTAGAAAAGTAGCTTTGTACCTTTCTGGTCTACGAGGAAGAAGATCTAATCTAAAGCTCGTAAAATGGAAGATGGGAATCCATTTGAGGGCATAAAAATGGTCGCGACGAGGAAGGGTAACTGCCATGGGAAGCTGTTGTACAAATAGCAACCTAAAAATTAAGCAACTATATGTGTGTTTTAACTCGCAAGTGCACAAGATCAGACAAATAGTATAGAAAGCAAGTACGAGATCATTCCCACGAGGATTGGATTAATATGTGTTTAAAATTAATTTCCTAGAACTACTAGCTAAATGGCACAAACTAAGAATGCAAAAGTAAAAGAAAACCCTAAAAATAACTTATTTCAAAACCCTAACATTTCTAATCAAATTTAAGCAATACACAAAGGCACTTGGTATAGACAAGCTATTCAAAAGGATGATTTTAAAATGATTTTGAAAACTGAAAAATCGAAACAAAATATTAAAAACAGCATTTGATTTAAAATAGAATTGGATTGAGGTTAAAACAATGAGAAACCTAGTTAGGGATTCGATGTTCACTGCTAATCTTCTTCCTTAAGCAAACGACATGCACAATGCTACAAATCAGATTTTAGATGCTCATATTTGTCAACCTAAAGGCATGATATCTACTCTTTAAATTATTGATTTCCCTAAGCGACAAGTTAGGCATGGGTATCTACGCTAACTCTTTCCTTTTTAAAGTGTTTAGCATGGTATCTACTAAGTTGCACTTTAAGAATGCATAACACAATGAAAATCGACAAACACTCAACTCCTGGAACATGGTATCTATTCTAGTTATTCATGATGATTAATTTCAAGAACTTATAACTAGTTCTTTTGTTACTCTCATAGGCACAAAACTTGGTCATCTAAATTTACCTATATAACAAACTCAATACATAGCATGCATATGGTGATCAAGCATAACATAACGTATGTAAAGAATAACATATAATCTGAAATTAATCAATTAAGCATCACAAAAGTAGTTTACAGCAAAGGCATATGGAAATCCTTAAAGAAACATGATTAGGGCTTCAATCAAGCCCTAATTAAAGTACTTAGTTACCCATAATTTAAATAGACAGCAAGAACATACAAAACAGAAAATAAAAAGAGGAATTAGATAGCTCTTTGATGATGTGTTGGTCAGCCAGAGTAATTGGATGACGCCTTGACGTTCCTCCTTGCTTCCTAAGCCTTTCAAACCTTGGAACCTTGAAAGATGGAGGAGAATGGGATGGTGTGGCTGCCCTCTTCTTCTCCTTTCTTTTTTCTATTTTTACGACTCAAAAATCAACTCCCCAATTGCACAGCAACCGCCTTTTCTTTCCTTCACAAAAAAGGTTTGTTGCTCCTTGTATTCTCCATGTTTCTGAAACCATATATATTTTTTATTCAGACATATAAACCCCTGGGAAATAAGACTATTCCTCATTTGGGCCTCAAAACTTGGACTTCAGAAAAGATTTCAGATTCCCATGCAGCCCGAACTACCTGTATTAAAGCCACCATAACTTCCTCTAGAAAAATGACATTCACGAACCGTAAAATTCCCCATAAAAAGACATCCGTAGCTTTCCCAAGAATATGTGGCTTAGCTTCTTATTCTTCCTGAGTCAGTACAGTATAATCCGTGAACTTGATAGATCCGCACAGGCCTTATGATCTGCACATGCCTTCTCTTTTTAGCTCATTTTCCGCCATTCACTTATGATTACCTAAAAAAGTAATAAAAGAATGTAAAACCTATATGAAAGAGTAAAACAAAAGTGTAGACATTGAGAAATATCATAGATAAATCTCGAATTTACGAGCACATTAGAAGCACGAGGGAGATGGAGAACGTGGCGAGCTCGGTGGACTGAACGACACAACGGAGATGGCGATCTCGGTGAACTCGGTGTCCTAAACGGGGTGACAAAGATGGCGATCTCGACTAGATCGGTGGACAGCGAGAGGGAGATGTGCTTCATTGATGTGAGAGAAAGGGCTTTCTAAAAGGTTTAAGCGAGAATTTGAGATAGTATAGTGTTTTGAGCGAGCGATGGGTTTCTAAAAACTCCGCGCTCGCGAAGTTAAAGTGAATTTTTGTTTAGCGCCTCCTGAAAACACGATAGTCCTAATAAGGTATCGTCATAATTTTAAAAATCAACTCAATACATCGGTGAATTAGGTACCTTACCACGACGGTTTTATAACATTCGTTGTCTTTTAAAACACCGCAACAATTTTTATATAAAGGGTCGTCTATTGGGTGTCGTAGTTTAACAAAATTGTTGTAGTGTTCCTATTTGTACACACTCTATATGTAGTATATATATATCCCTCCTTGAAAGAAGAATAAACATACCAGTTTAAACCCTAATTACTTTTGAGTTGGTATCAAAGTGGGTTTCGATATGTCTCTACAACATCAAAACCCAAATCCTAAAAACTACCTATTTCCACTGCACCTAGCATATACACCCAAACTTGCGCCGTCTCATATCTCTTACAGTTGTTATTGCCACCTAATCTTCTGCTCCAGTCGCCATCTATCGCTATGCCAGATGTCACAGAATCTTCTTCAACCCATATTGTAATGGTTCATACTCCACCAATCTACCTATGGGATTCAAATTGAATGGATCCAAATATGAGATGTGGGCTTCGATGATCGAACTCTATGCTACTACATAAGGCAAATTGAGTTACTTGACTGGCGACACTAACGCCCCTGATTCCTAAGACCCACAATTTGGGAAGTGAAAAATTGCTGATGCTATTGTGAAAAGTTGGATGCTGCGAACTATGGAACCGAGTTTGTTGAATATGTTTCATACTTTACCTACTGCTAAGGAAATTTGGGATGTTGTTAATCAGATGTTTTATAATGGCTCTAACATATCCCAGCTCTATGAACTGTGGTGCTAGGCTACCCGTCTCAAGCAAAAGGGTCTTCCTGTCTCTACGTATTTCGCCAAACTTAAGGCAATCTGGCTTGAATTAGACAGGAGATGTTCATTTCAGATGAAGTGTGTTGATGATTTGAAGACTTTTCAGGCTGCTGTTATGGCAGATTGTGTGTATGATTTTTTGGTTGGCTTTGACGATACTTATGACAAAGTTCGCAGTGATATTCTACATAGTGATAAAGTTCCAAGTATCGAAAATGTCCTTTTTGTGGTCTGTCGAGAGGCTCAATGCTAGATTACTATGCTTGAATTATGCACCAAGATTGGGGAACCTGCTGTTGTGTTTGCTTCCAAAAACACTGCTCCAGTTTCTCAGCCTATAGGGTCTGGCTCTTCTTTCGTTCCTCCTCATCGCCTGACTTCTGCAGAAAAAGACAAACTGAAGTGTGACCACTATGGTGAAAAGAGACATACTATTGACACATGCTGAGCATTGCATGGGGTACTGGATTAGGAGAAGGAACATAGGTGTTTAAAAAAGGAACAACTGGGTAGCAAAGCTCATGTGGTTGCTACCGCCACTCATGTGGTTGACGTCACCACTGAGCAAGGCCACCATATCGACACTCCTGCTCCGGCTGTGACAGCTGTCTCAAGCACTCCAACACCGTTGCCTCCAAGTAACTTTGGTAGAGCTTTCCATGCCCATGATACATGCAAACAGGTTGGATTATTGATTTAGGAGCTACTGACCATATGACGTATAATTCTGCTTTATTCTCTACTACTCTTCCGCCTCATCTTGATCATGTTTTGACTGCTAATAATACTACTACTTCTGTCACGGGGGCTGGTTCTGTACTCTTGACACCTATTTTACCATTAGAGAGAGTATTATTGGTTCAATCTTTGTCTAGTAATTTATTATCTGTGCCATAAGTTACTAAGCAGTTAAACTGTACTGATGTATCCTTCTTCTATCTTACTACAGGATCTCCAAACTCAGGAGATCTTTGGTTATGGTACTAAAAATAGGGGGCTTTATTATGTGAAGGACATGACAACTAGTCGGGTTCTTCATGCTGGTAGCGCTGAAACTTTTCAGCTAAATTTGGTTGCTATATTGCCGATTTTGTCATGCCCCCTTTGGATATTTACGACATTTGTTTGCTGCATTATTTAGTGGCAACGAGTCTACTTTCCAATGTTAGACTTGTATTTTAGCTAAGAGTCATCGGGTATCCTACCCTCTAAGTTGTAAGAAACGACTTATGTCATTTGATTTAGTTCATTATGATGTTTAGGGACCTTCCCCTGTTTCTACAGCCTTGGGAGTTGGCTTGTTCGTGTTATTTGTTGATGATTGCACTTGTATGATGTGGTTATATAGGATGAAAAAGAAAAGTGATGTGGTTGAAATTTTTCAGCATTTCTATCAGATGATTCAGACTCAATTTATGCTCACTATCAAGGTTTTTTGATCTGATAATGATGGAGAATTTGTTAATCCGGCGTTATCCATTTTTTTCACACTAAGGGTGTACTCCATGAGACTACTTGCCCTCAAATACCACAACAGAATGGGGTCGCTGAACATAAAAATAGGCAGATCCTTGCTGTTGCCCTTGCTCTACTGCTTGGTGTGTCAGTTGCAAAGCAGTTCTGGATGGATATTGTTAGCTATGTAATCTATCTCTTGAATCGTCTACCTTCACGAGTTTTGGATTTCCGAACTTCTATGCAGGTACTGACCCATCACATCTATGTCTCTTTTATACTGACTTTGTCTCCAAAAGTGTTTGGTCGTGTTATTCATGTTCACCTCCATCGGAATGAGAGGAGTAAGTTGGACCCTTGTTCTCTCCTCAGCAGAAAGGCTACTAGTGCTATCATCCTGCTAATCGATGTTTTATGTTTATATGGATGTTACCTTCATTGAGGATGAGTTATCTTATACACTTGAGCATGTCCTTCAGGGGGAGACTAGTAGTGAAGGACATAATTGGCTAGATTTACAAGGGGGAGTGGTATTGGATGGTTCAATACAAAGGGGAGAACCAGTCGAAACTGCTGAACCGGCCGAACCTACTACACCAACTAAACCTGTTATTTTAACTGATGTCGATGCTGTCACTGAACTGATTGCCCCCTAAAAAATCTCTAATAATACCCGATCAAGCTCCCTTGGATATTCCTGAGGTAAGTACTTCTATTCATATTGTTGATAATTCTTATGTTCTACTACCTAGACAGGACCGTGGGGTTCCACCTAATCATTACTAACCAGAAGGCGAAGCAAGATATGCTATTGCCCATTATGTGTCTGATCATAGGTTATCTCTTGAGTGCAAAGAATTTGTGACTAGAATGGATAATATTAAAATTTCAACTCGTGTTGATGAGGCATTTAATGATCGAAAGTGGACTGAAGCCATGAATATTGAAATGGAGGCGCTGCAGAAAAATAATACATGGGACAATGTTGAATTACCAAAGGGAACGAAGCCAATAAGATGCAGATGTGTGTTTACAGTTAAATATAATACAAATTGTACTATGGAGAGGTACAAGGAAAGATTAGTAGTTAAAGGGCTCACTTAAACAAATGGAGTTGATTATCATGATACTTTTGCACATGTGGTTAAGATGAATACTGTCAGAGTTTTATTGTCATTAGCATTAAACCTGGATTGGACTCTGAGGCAATTTGATATAAAAAAAATGCATTCTTTCATGGTGAACTAGAAGAAGAAGTGCGCATGAGTCTTCCACCAGGGTATAGCGTTACTGGTGATATGGGGAACTTGTGCATATTAAAAAAGGTGTTGTATGGGTTAAAGCAGTCTCCTCGGGCATGGTTTGGCAGATTTACTGCAGATTTACTGATCATACTCTATTCATTAAACATAGGGTTGGTAAGGTGACTTTGTTGTTTATTTATGTTGATGATATGAGTGTGACTGGTGATGATACTGTAGAAATCGAGGAACTGCATAACCATTTAGTGTCTGAATTTCAGATGAAAGATTTGGGCAGTCTGAAATATTTTTTAGGAGTGGAAGTTACGTGATCTAAACATGGATTATTTCTTTCACAAAGGAAGTACGTCATGGACATGCTAGCAAATACTGGAATGCTTGACTATAAACCAGTTGATACACCTATTGTTGAGAATCATGAACTTGGGGTTTATATGGATCAGGCACTAACTAACAAATAAAGATACTAAAGGTCGATTGAGAGATTGATCTATTTATCACTAACACACCCTGATATTGCCTATGTGGTAAGCGTTGCTAGCCAATTTATGCATTCACCTAGTGAGGATCATATGGCTATTGTGATGCATATTTTGAGCTACTTAAAGCCTGCTCCTAGGAGAAGTTTATTATTTAAGAAAAATGGCCACGTGAATCTAGAAGGTACACTGACACAGATTATGCAGGGAATATTACAAATAGACGTTCTACATTAGGTTAATTCACCTTTGTTGCGGTAACCTAGTACATGACGTAGCAAGAAGCAAAATGTTGTGTCTCAGTCCTCTGCAGAGTCTGAATACAGAGGAATTGCACAAGGAGTTTGTGAAATATTGTGGTTGAGGTGGTTACTTGTTGAAATTGGGTTTAGACCAGATGCTGCTACAAAGCTTCACTGTTATAGTCAGTCTGCATTTGAAATTACTAACAATCCAGTTCAACATGATCGAACTAAGCATGTAGAAGTTGATAGGCATTTCATTAAGAAGAAGCTGGAGCATAAGTTGATTTCTATACCTTTTGTGCCTTCTTCAGAGCAGCTTGCAGATATGTTGACCCATACCCTGTCAAAGCGTAGATTTGAAGACTCACTTAACAAGTTGGGCATTACCGATATCTATGCACGAACTTGAGGGAGAGTGTTGACCTAAGTCAAAGTCAATGTTCCTATTAGGAATAGAATTTTCTCATATTAGGAATAAAATTTATATTGTATTGTAATTATCTAATTTGAGTAGAATTAGGAGATTTTGTACATATTTCTTATTTGTACCCACTTTATATGCAGTATATATATTCCTTCTTGAGAGAAGAATAAATATATCAATTTAAACTCTAATTACTTTTGAGTTTAATTATATTGAGTTGCCTCAAGTTTTTTAGCCAAAATTGAAAATTTGTGCTCTATAATAAATGAAGGATTTATGATTCATGCAATATGGCCAATATATGGCTAAATTTGGTAGCCCAGACTTCTAGTCAGATCAAATGAACTTTCTTTCTTCATGAAAGTTGTTCATCAAGAGGTCTGCGTGTCCAAATTTAAGAGCATTTGGACAAGTGTAGCATTCTTAGGATATCAAATAGTCAAGCATGTTTATCTGCTCGATTTGCCAATGAACTTGCCCAATTTGCCCAAATGAGCAACTTGCAATGCTCAAATGAACTTCTTTTCTTCATGAGGAACTTGCATGTTCATTAAGTTTTTCATTTGAATGTCCACTACATAATATCCAAATTTGGGAGCATTTGAAGATAGTGTTTGTGACGATAGTAGTGAAAGTATTTTTGACAGTGGCAGTTAGATTAAATCTTCCCAGTTTTGGCTTTCCATTACTTAAATGAATTTGCTTTCTTCATGAAAGTTGTTTAATTATGACCGTGAGAATAATGAAGATAACATAGTCATGATCATGGCAATAAATAAGTACCAATTGGTCGCCAATCATCGTCATGGCAATAAATAAGTACCAATTGGTCACCAATTGGCCTCTCTAACCTATTATCTGCATTTTCTTGAGGACAAGTTATTATCTCCATGAATTGTTTAGTTATGGACCTCTCAAGAATATTTCTCGCACTACCAACTGCTATTACTTGGAAACTTGTGGGCGCCAACGTTAAACACTGTCATCAACCAGAAAAACTTACATTCCATGAGTAACATAACTAGATTGTATTTTACTAATTTTATTTTAAAAGGAAAGGTGGAAAATAACATAATTATTTTTGGAGACTTGTTGCATTAATTAGGTCTATGTTCGTCATCTTCCATTTTCTTCCGTAAGAACATCTCCAACCGATATGTCAAATTGCCACATGCACATAAAATGACAAAAATTAAAGGTTAAAATTGCTCCAATCGAGTAGTTAAATCCTACATGAATTTGAAGGCTGGAAAAAATATGTCAAAAATAACACATCAAGAAGCTTGATGTCAAATATTATTTTAATATTTTTTTAGTCATAGACCCCACTATCATGTACTCTCTTTTAAAATCTTATGCATCATATGAGCTCCATTTACTTTTAAAAATATAATATAATAATATAATATTTGGCATTTATGGTAGAGTTAAATTTTTTCAGAAGCGTCAATAATACCATCCCTTGGAGATGCTCTAAGCTCTCTAGGTGTATAATACCATCTCTTGGACACATACACTCACGTCTCAACTTTGCTTCTGAATTCCATGCAACGATAAGCTTTCTTGTGTGTTGATGAGAAATCATCTACTAATCAAACCGACCAAAAAATTAGACTCATACCTCTTCAGAATGAAAAAAGAATACGAATGGAACTCTTATTTTTATGGGTAATTTTATGTTTGCGTTTTCAATTCTTGTCACATAATTAAGGTCGTCCTCGTAAAAATAAAATTTTTAATCCGCCACTGCTTAATGCATCAAAGAAGATCAAGTTGCATCAAAGAAAAATGTAACACCTATAGAAAACTTTGCCATACAGAAAAATTGAAAGGACCAAATTGGAATTCTTACTGGACAGTGGCCTTTGGGTACTTTGTAGATGCTGAGGCCAGACTCCAACAAGTCTAAAGAAACTGAAAAGGAACTCTATCAATATGTCCAGATGAGACAAACTACCAATTGACTTCTCATATTCCTTCTCATCTGAAAGGCTCAAAAATCATCCAAATGACCCAAACTAACCTAATTTGTCATTTATATTTTCAAAACGAGTTTCGGAAACGGCAAACAAGCAAACATCATGAATTTCATGTGAGAGAGAGGAGAGAGAGCCGTTTCCACCTTTTCAATCTCTTTCAGCTCTGCTGATGTCATCGCTTACTTAGTGTCCGCACTTCACGTGGATTCAGATTCTTCCTCCTCCAATCCCCTTACATCCATCGCTTTCTCTCAAGTCTCATCCAACCGTCCGCTGAGATTACTTTTTTTTTCACTACTTTCCGGTCAACTGGATTTCAATATTTAATCCCAAGAGTTCAAACCGCACACGAAGCCCCCCTTCTTCTTGCTCCCCAAGCAAAACCAGCACCTGCTTCAGCAGCCGTATGTATTATTATCGCGCCACGTGGCACTCTACTACCCAATTCCAACTTTGCCTTCTTTCCTTCCCTTCCCTTAATATGAGCAGCACTCACTACCACGCAGAGCTAATGTGACCACCAACTGTTTGTGAAAATGCGAGGACTGATAAAGAGCTTCAGCCTCCTCATGCTCTTGCTTGCCTTCCCTTACGCCATTAATGCGCAGGCCACCCAGGAATTACAGAACAACAACGGCTATGGCTACGTCTCCACTTTCACCTCATCCATGGCCATGATCCTTGTGTTCCTCGTATGCGCCTTCTTCTTGATGGTCTTCTTCATCATCTGCATTCGCCGCTGCGCCGAGGCCGCAGACATCGAATCCGCCGGAAGCGCAGCTCCGGCCACCGTTTCCCGCCGCCGAGGCCTCGACCCTGCCGTGATCGAGACTTTCCCGATCCTCGTCTACTCCGCCGTCAAGGATCTCAAGATCGGGAAGGAAGCTCTGGAGTGCGCGGTGTGCTTGGGCGAGTTCGACGACTACGAAACGCTGCGTTTGCTGCCGAAGTGCGATCACGTCTTCCACCCAGACTGCATCGACGCCTGGTTAGCAGCTCACGTGACGTGTCCGGTTTGCCGCGCCAAGCTCTCGGCCGAGTCGAACTCGCGAGTTCCCGAGCCACACAACGATCCGAATCTGGAAAGTTCGAGTACGACGAGCCAGATTGAAGTCGGTGAGGCTGGGAACAACGCCGTCGTGGTCAATGTGTATGAAAATCAGAGCGAGGACCCACAAGGGGTTGAGACTGCGAACCGTACAAGTACAGCGAGGTCGGGAATCTCTGGAAAGTTCCCGAGATCGCATTCGACGGGGCACTCACTGAGTCAACTCGGAGGGAACACGGAGCGGTACACCTTGAGACTGCCAGAGGAGGTGAGGAGACAGCTGATTTCGCTCGGGATAAATAAGCTGAGACGTTCGAATAGCTACGACGTCGTTTTGCCTCGCCTTGAGAGTTCGAGGAAGGGGTATAGGTGCGGCGGCGGTGAAACGAAAAGCAATGTGGATAATCAAACCGGGTGGTTCGACTCATGTGTTTTGTTAAGAACGCCCTCGTTTTTGGCTAGGGGGAGTTCCGTTACCTTTAAGTCTCCTAAGGGAGGAGGCGGTGACGGAGATGGCGTGTTTGGGAAGACACCGTTAAGGTCTGTTAAAACGCCGTTCGATTGTCTGAATGCGAAGGCGGAGAGGTCCAAAGAATCGATATCTCGGCTTCCTGTTTGATTTGTAAATATTTGCATCATGGTGTTTTAGTTAGTACTACTGTGTACATAGCATTTTGTTTATATATATATTTTTTTCGAAAGAGGAAATCATTGATAATAATTAAGAGGATACAACAATATCGTTTTGTATAATTGGCTCCAGCTAGAGGGGAACCTCTTCAATCCAAGTTTCTATTTACGTTCAGTTCATATTTACCAGTAGGAGAGGGAGACCATTTTGGTTAGTACTATTGTGTACTGCACTTTTTTCCAAACTTTTTGAGCACTAGGACAACTCTATAGTGCATGTATTACACTCTTAGGATTCAGGTTACAAATAGGGCAGGAGTCAGAAGAGATCATTTTCCTTTTTTAGCAGATTAGATTTACAAAAAAGATAATTTTTAATAGCTCTCCAATTAAAATATAAGGGTTTTGTGGTACCTCTTGGGACCAAACTCTTCTCCAAAAAGCATTTCGTATTCTTGGTTCCAAAGAGGAGCCAATAGCCATTCTGCACTCCTTTTTTAATTGGAATATCGGCTCCTATATCTATGACCATTCTCGGTCTCCGGCCTTCTATGCCCACTCTCATGCCGGCGATGTTTCTCCCTTTCCCTTTCATGTCGGTGCCTCCTTACTTGCTCGTCATCTGAACTTCTAAAAGATTCTCACACTCTGTCACCCTTCCCATTTTCACGTCATCTATGGCCATTATCATGCTTTCTTTCCTTCGGTTGTGTATCCCAGTCTTTCTCTTTCAGCTCTCCATCTTCATCACAACTTTCTCCAGATCCCTTCCTATCTTGACGATCATCCAGCCACCTTCCACCTTTGTCTTTAAGATCCCTCTTGCTGGACCTTTCGTTGTCCATATCATCACTAAGATGTCCATCCCGTCTCTCCTGTTGTTTTGTTCTATTTCCTCCATCAGAATCTGATGAATCAATTTCATCACCAGGTTCATGAAGATTGTTTGACCTAGAATCGATTCTACTTCTATATTTATCTCTCTCACCCCTCACATCATCTTCACTAGATTCACATCATCTTCACTAGTTTCCAAAAAGCATTTCGTATTCTTGGTTCCAAAGAGGAGCCAATAGCCCTACTGCACTCCTTTTTTTTTTTTTTTTTTAAACATCTCCAGCCTATAACCACTTTTCACAAAATAAATTCCATTAGTCATATAATGCCAAATCCATCTATCTTTGTGATAATTAACACTCAAAGGGATAGACGTGATGGCCTTAACATCTTCCGCATGAAAACACAAATTTAGTAAATCAACATTCCAATTCTCAATAGGAAATAAAAGCACTTACTTTAGTCTCTTCATCCAGCACTTGAGGGGAAAAAGGGCGGAAAGAAGCAGGTCTAGGAATCCATGCATCTCTATAGACTAGAGTATCTTGTCCATCTCCAATCCTCTTCCTTATCCCATTCAAGAGCAATTCACGACCCCAAATCAAATATCTCCAAACATAAGAAGAAGCTCTTCCTTTACCAGCTGCCAAGAAATTACAATTTGAAAAATATCGAGCTTTTAACACCTTGTGAATCATGGACTATTCATTGGTAAAAAGTCTCCAACATTGCTTAGCCATAAGCGATTTGTTAAAAAACTCTAGATCTCTAAAATCTAGTCCACCTTCATCCCTTGCAAAACACAGATGCTCCCACTTTGCCCAGCTAACACCTTTGCAATACTCTGAATTCTTCCACCAAAATTTAGAGATCTTTGAATTCAACTTAGCACAAAATGTTGCAGGAAGTTTAAAACTCCCATAGCATAATTTGGAATACTCTGAGCCACCGCTTTGATAAGGAAAGCCTTTCCTGTTTTTGAAAGAAATTTCTCTTTCCAGCCATTAAGCTTCTTTCTCAATCTTTCTTTTATTCTGTTAAAACAAGCTTTCTTTTTCCTACCAATCACTGTTGGTAATTCCAAATATTTCTCATGAAACTCAACAACTGGGATCTTTAGAATTCTGCTAACCACGCTCCTTAAATGCACAGGAGTGTTTGGACTGAATGCAATTGTTGACTTATCCAAACACCCTTTCAAGGGTTCTATAGGCCTGAGGTGTTGCTTCAAGAAAGAGTAAGCTGTCATTTGCAAAAAACAAATGAGAAATTGGAGGGGCCCCCCTTTCAAATTCAATCCCTTTTATTTCACCAGAAAGCTCAGCATGTTTAAGAAGCGAAGAAAACCCTTCTGCACAAATGAGGAAAAGATAGGAAGATAAGGGATCTCCTTGTCTAATCCCCTTTTGTGGGATAATATTACCTTCAACAGCTCCATGCCTTATCAATGAATATGGTATAGTAGATATACATTCAAAGACCATCTTAATAAAGTCCTCAGGGAAACCCAATTTCTCCATCATTTTACAAATGAAATTCCAATCAACCCTATCATACGCTTTTGCCATGTCTAACTTCAAAGCAATTTTTGGAACCTTTTTTTTCCCCTTCTACTTCTAATGGCATGGATTATTTCAAAAGCCAAAATGCATTATCTAAAATTTGCCTCTTTGGAACAAAAGCGCTCTGGCTTTCAGATATGACCATTGGGAACATACATATTATTTTGTTGGCTATGGTCTTAGAAATAATTTTATAGATCACATTGCAAAGGGATATTGGCCTGTACTGAGTCACAAATTCCGGCTTTTCAACTTTGAGAATGAGAGCTATCAAAGTCTTGTTCAGGCTTCTCACACTTTCCTGACCATTGAGAATTTTTAAGCATACATCAACAACTTCATCCCCAAGAATGCGCCAATATTTCTGGAAAAAAATAGCGGGCATTCCATCAATTCCATGAGCCTTTAAAGGAGGCATTTGCTTCAGAGCAATCTCTACCTCATCTCTGTTGTAAGGCTTAACAAGGAATGCTTCATTTGATCAGGCACTTTTGGACTAATCATGTCAGTGATCACCTTAATGTTATAACTGTTATCATTATGAGTTTATCTCTTTCTCAGATTAGGAAGAGGTACTCTTCTAGAGCATTTAGCTAGAGAGAATGAATAGGAGAATATGAAAAATGCACTATTCTATTGATTTCTGCAAAACTGCAGCTTACAAAGTGTGACTGCTAGGAGAGAAATGTGATTCTCTTCTAACAGAATTACAGCTGTCATCCTATTAGATTCTTACACCTGTCATAGCAAATCTAAGCTAAAGAATCCACCTAGACTATGATCTAATGGCTCTCCTTACATCATTTAAATAAGCTGACCAAAAACAGAACAAATAGAGAATAGCTTCAGCTCTAAGAAATCTGCTGCAGGATTATATTTCAACACTCCCTTCTAATCCTTTAGCTGATTTCACACCAAGCAAGCTTCTCAGCCTCACAAACCGATCCTTAGGTAGAGCTTTAGTCAAGATGTCTGCTATCTGATCTTCTGTTTTGCAGTATATCAGTTCAATTTCTTTTGCTTGAATGGCTTCTCTGATAAAATGAAATTTCCTGCTGATGTGTCTTGTCTTTTGGTGATGGACTGGATTCCTTGCCATTGCAATTGCTGAGGTGTTATCACATAGAATCTGAGTCCCTTCTATCTGTTCTTCACCAAAATCCTCAAGCACAAATCTCAGCCACTTAGCGTGTGAAGTTGCTTCTGCAGCACTCACATATTCAGCTTCGGCTGTAGATAGAGCAACTGTGTTTTGCTTGATGGAAGCCCAAGAGAACATGCCTGAGCCTAGTGTGAAGGCATATCCTGAGGTGCTCCTCATATCATCTTCACTCCCAGCCCAGTCACTGTCACAGTACCCAATTAGAGTAGCTGTCTTCCCTTTTGCAAACTCAATTCCAAAATCCAATGTGCCTTGAATGTATCTCAGCACCCTTTTAGCAGTTCCCATGTGTTTCTTTGAGGGATTGTGCATAAATCTAGCAAGCAAGCTAGATGCAAACATGACATCTGGTCTTGTGGCAGTCAGATAAAGGAGACTTCCTACAATCTGTCTGAATTCACTTTCATCTGCTGCTTCACTCCCATCTTCTCTACACAATTTCTCATTCACCACTAATGGAATTGCCACTGACTTGCAATCTCTCATTCCAAACTTCTCAAGAATTTTCATGGCATATTTCTTTTGATGAATGAAAATATGCTTGTCAGTTTGTTCCACTCCCATGCCAAGAAAATGATGCAACAGACCCAAGTCTGTCATTTCATAGTGTTGCATCATATCTTGTTTAAATTCTTCAAGCATTTTAGGACAGCTTCCAGTGTATATAATGTCATCTACATAGAGGGAGACAATGATAATACCTGAGGTGTCACTAGTTTTGATATAGAGAGTAGCTTCACTTAAGCTTTTCTTGAAACCTGCAGTGTTGAAATAGGCATCTATTTCATCATACCAGGCCCTTGGGGCTTGCTTCAGTCCATATAGAGCCTTGTTCAACCTGAACACCTTGGTTTCCTTGCTCTCTTGAACATATCCTTGAGGTTGTTCAACATAAACTTCCTCCTTTAGAATGCCATTGAGAAAAGCAGACTTCACATCCAATTGAAATAAGTTCCATTCCTTTTGTGCTGCAAGGGCTATCAAAGTTCTGATGGTGTCAAGTCTTGCCACAGGGGCAAATGTCTCATTATAGTCGATTACAGGCTTCTGTGAGTAGCCTTTAGCCACAAGCCTAGCTTTATTCTTCTGCACAGTACCATCTAGGTTCAGTTTGACCTTGTAGACCCACTTAACACCAATTACTGGTTTGTTAGATGGCCTGTCAACTAATTTCCAAGTATTGTTCTTCTCAATCATCTCCAATTCAGCCTCCATTGCACATCTCCATGATTCATCCAAATCTGCTTCTTCAAAGCTGTCAGGTTCTACAATGCACATATTGCATTGTGCCATGATGTCATTAATACTCCTCCACTTGTGAGGTGTGTGATCAAACCTTTGAGTCTCATCAAGCATTTCTTCCCCTTGAGGTGCAATTTCTTCTTCCATCTGCATTTGAGTATCCAAGAACTGAGAGTGATCATCTAATACCCTCTGTTCAATTTCTGCAGTATCTTGATTTCCATCTGGCATAGGTATTCCCACATCTGCATTGCTAGGATTCTCCCATTTCCATGAGGCTTCTTCCATTTCCATGAGGCTTCTTCATCAAAATAGACATCCCTAGACAAGATAATCTTTCTTATCTTAGGATCACACAGTCTATAGCCTTTTTCACACAATCCATAGCCCACAAAAATGCATTTGTGACTGTTTTCTTCCAACTTGTGTCTCAAAACAGAAGGAATAAGCACATAACATAGGCATCCAAACACTTTCAAGTGTGCAATACCTGGCTTTCTTCCTGTGTAGGCCTCAAATGGTGTCATTTTCTCAAGAGATTTAGAAGGACATCTGTTGAGAAGGTAGACTGCTGTATGAACAGCTTCTGCCCAAAACTCATAAGGAAGATTCTTTTCATGTAGCATAGACTTTGCCATCTCAATTACTGTCCTGTTCTTCCTCTCAGCAACTCCATTTTGCTGAGGAGAATATGCCACTGTCAGCTGCTTTGTATTCCAGCCTCACTGCAGTATGCAAGGAATTCATTTGACATGAATTCTCCACCTCTATCACTTCTAAGTGACTTCACTTTGTGCCCACTTTGCAATTCTGTCATTGCTTTGAACTTCTTGAAACATTCAAAAGCATTAGATTTATTTCTGAGAAAATAAACCCAAGCCATTCTTGTATGGTCATCAATGAATAACAGAAAATATCTGTTTTCTGACATTGATGCAGTCTGCATTGGACCACAGATGTCAGTGTGAACTAATTCTAGTGGACACTGAGCTCTCCAAGTAGATTTTGCAGGAAATGAGTCTCTATGCTGCTTTCCCAGCTTGCAGCCTTCACACACTACTAAGTCCTTCTCCAGACTAGGCAGTCCATGAACCATGTCTTGATTTGCTAGCATCTTGATGCTTTGATCATTAAGATGACCCAGCCTTTTATGCCAAGTCTGCAAACTGTGAGTCACACTTGCTCTCAGCACCAACTGAGTAGCAGGTACCATTGTGAGAGAGAAACACCTATTGCTAGTCATTGGAACCTTAGCTATAGGGTTTTGCAGTGACCAATCATCAAAAATTGTCACCATTCCCTTTCCAAATACTAAACAATACCCATGTTCCATCATCTGACCAACACTTAGCAAGTTCTCTTCTAAACCAGGCACCAACATCACTTCTTGAATGTGTTTTCTGCCTGATTTGGTTTCTTCACAAGAGTACCTTTTCCTGCAACTTGAACTGTCTCTCCAGTCCCCATTTTCACCTTGGAAGTTACATCCCTTCGAATGTCTATCAGTAGCCTTTCATCTCTAGTCATATGGTTGCTACAGCCACTGTCCACATACCAAGAGTTGCTCATTGTCACATCTGTCACAGCATTGCATGCATAAAACAATGTTCCAGTTTCTTCAACCTGATTGGCATAGTTCACCTTTTGCACAGATTGATTGTCATGGTAATTTCTAACCATGTGACCAAACTTTCCACATCCTCTGCATTTTGGTTTTCCTTCAAACCAGCACTTTCCATAGTGCAGTTTTTCACAGTGCTTGCAGGGTGTTTTAGTTCCATCATTTGATGCATTTGGTTTGGTATTTGAATTGGACTTGTTATTCCAATTCTTCCCATTTTCCTTCCAGTTCTTCTGAGACTTGTTACCTCCAGAAGAACTTCCATTCTTAGAGCTTTTACTCTCAATGTTCAGACTAGTGAAAGCCTTTTCTGTTGAATTTTCATTGTGCCTGTCTAATCTGAGCTCAAAGTTCTTGAGAGATGCAACCACTTCTTGAATTTCAAGAGTGTCAAGATCCTTTGAATGCTCAATCACAGAACATATAGAATCATAAGATCTAGGCAAACTAATAAGCAATTTCTGCACAACTCTTTCTCTAGGTAACTCTTCACCATAATTCTTCATTTGATTTATCAGATCAAACAGTTTAGCAGCATAAACAGAAAATGATTCACTATCCTTCATACGAGTGTATTCAAACTCTCTACGTAAGCCTTGTAGTTTCACACTTCTTACCTGTTTATCACCTCTAAACTCCTGCTTCAGGATATCCCATGCACCTTTTGAGGTTTCTTCATTCACTATTCTGGGAAAAATTTGGTCTGAGACTGCACCTTGGATCAGTCCAAGTGCACGAGCATCTTTCATCAAGGTCTCAGCTGATACAGATTTCTCTTCTTCAGCAGCTTTAAATCCCTCTTCCTTTCCTTCTTCCTTCGTTGGATCTGAAGCATCAAAGCCATTTTCAACTAAATCCCACAGTCCATGAGATTTCAGAATGGTCTTCAATCGAAGCTCCAAAACTCATAGTTTTCTCCATTGAATACTGGTGTACGAAGCTCAGAAGAGCTTGATCCTGCCATATTAGACATCAGACGCAGCTAGACAAGCTTCGTGAAGTTTTGAGTGAGCTCAATCGTCAGCTCAGCCAAGCACCAGCTCCTTCTTCACAGATTCACGCCCAATAAACAATCAAAACCTGGCTCTGATACCATGTTATCATTCTGAGTTTATCTCTTTCTCAGATTAGGAAGAGGTACTCTTCTAGAGCATTTAGCTAGAGAGAATGAATAGGAGAATATGAAAAATGCACTATTCTATTGATTTCTGCAAAACTGCAGCTTACAAAGTGTGACTGCTAGGAGAGAAATGTGATTCTCTTCTAACAGAATTACAGCTGTCATCCTATTAGATTCTTACACCTGTCATAGCAAATCTAAGCTAGAGAATCCACCTAGACTATGATCTAATGGCTCTCTTTACATCATTTAAATAAGCTGACCAAAAACAGAACAAATAGAGAATAGCTTCAGCTCTAAGAAATCTGCTGCAGGATTATATTTCAACACCTTAATGTTATAACCTCCTGTTTTCGCAAAGAGAGACTGAAAATAGCAACTGAAATTTTTTATTACCAATCTCCTATCCGTACACCATTTCCCTTTTGAATTATACACCCCTGCTATGAAATTATTATTTGTTCTCCCTTTCATTTTCATGGAAATAACAAGTATTTTTATCACATTCTTTCAACCACTCCACCCTTGAACTTTGTTGCCACATAATTTCTTGTTTTTCCAACAGACCGTCAATCTTTCTTTCAAGAAAAGCCTTCCTCTGACTTTGTTGTTCCAAAGGGTTAATACATTACAAAAGTGCCAGCTCTTCTTTGCACTCCTTTAATTGAGTCCTGACACTACCAAAGACATCTTTTTCCCAATTTTTAAAAGAAATAGCATACCTTTTGAGTTTTTCTTTCTCGGAAAGGTGTTCATCTCCATTATACTCCCAGGCTTCCTTCACAACATCTTCAAATCCCTTTTCTTTCATCCACATCGTTTCAAAATGAAATCTGTGCTTTCTTATTGAAATTAATGCATCACTAATATTTTGGGAAATAAGAGTTAAAAGAATTGGCTTGTGATCAGAAATTGTACTATTAAGGTGATGAACCTTTGTCTGGTGCCACAAGTGCCTAAACTCTGTATTTGCAATTACTCGATCAAGTCTTTCCCACAAAACACTCCATTACCATTCTTCCTACTCCAAGTGAAAGGAAAGCCTTCAAAACCGATATCACTCAGATTACAGTCATCTAGAGACTTTTGGAAGTTTTTCATTTGGTACATTGGTCTCCTTCTAACTCCATTTGAATCTCTTTCAGAGAGCAGCTCATTAAAATCACCTAACCATTCCCAAGGGCTTGTACAAGAACCTGCCAACCTTCTAAGCGACTCCCAAGAGAAAATTCTTAAGGATGTTTTAGGGTTACCACAAAATCCAGTTACTTTGAATGGTTGTATGGGATGAGTATTCACCCAGCAGTCTATATGGCCAGTTGATGTAGACAACATACTCACTTGTGCTTCTTTCCTCCACAGCATTGCAAGACCCCCTCACCATTTCCAATTCTTTCTACTTCAAAATAATTATAGTTTCCCCATTTCACCACCTTTTCTTTCAATTGCACACTATTACATTTAGTCTCCATAAGGAAAACTATATGAGGATTTTTCTCTCTCAATAAATCATTGAGAGTTCTGAATGTCTAAGGATTCCCCAAACCTCGGACATTCCAACTTAAGATATTCATTGCTCATGGTAGGCCAACATCTCCGGGCCCTCCACGGATTCATACATAACAATCTTAGTGTTTTTTCCATCATCAACTTTTATGTGCTTTGAAGCTTCCCCTTTCATAACTGAAATAGTCCCCGGCAGCGGCGCCAATTTCTTGATAGGATTTTTAGTACTTGTGCAAACAGTGTTAAAAATCACATAAAATACTTGCAAGAATACAAGGCTATTGTAGTATAGATGCTCATGCAAGGTCGTTTTCCTCAAGGACTAATTAGCAATTTATGTAAAAACAAATTCCAATTACTACTTAAAATAAAAAGTCAAGAAAGATGATTATAAATTTGGTGGATTCTAAAAAACAAATATTAAACAAAAACAAATACGATTGAGAGAAAGAGTTTTGAATATCAATTTATAAAAACACTAGGGTACCATCACCTAGCAATCCTATGAACTTTTACCAATTACTTATGATTTGCACATGCCACTTTGAAGGTTAGGTTTTCCTAATGTATATTCTACTTGGAACCTCCAACACAGAACGTATATCCAACATGCAACCCGTCCGGACGTTCGGATCAAATCTGAACATGAAAGACTCATTAAGTTTTGTGAAAACCCTTTGAAAAACCATGCAACCCTTAAGACGTGGTGTTCATCTTAAGTGAAATTACAATTATTAATCACAAGAAGCTAGCATCAATTTCAGGGAACCTTCCGACCAAAATTGCATCCAATTACTTTTCTAAAGATCCTAATGGTGATCAGGCATTAAGACAATTAGATAGTTTAAAACAGTGATTAACAATTCAAAATACGCATGCACTCATCATAAGCAATTAAATAAAAATCACATATTCATGCTAAGGTTCAAGGCTTCACCCTAGCAAAAGAAATTTAGTTACGCATACTCATAATTGAAATCCAAGAAAATATCATTAAGAAGAAAAGAACGAAAACACCTGAAAGTTGTGAAAACCCAAAACCCTAGCAATTGCTCTCCACAATGCAAAGTTCAAAAGTGAAAAGGGAGTCCTTCAATTCCTCGTGAGAAAGAGCTTAAATACCCCTTAAAACCTAGCTGCCAATGTACAGCTTTTCTATCCCCACAAGGAAACTAATTAAAGTAAAATAATACTAGGAAATAAAGTCCAAATTGGAATAGGAGAATTTGCCTAAAATCTGCCCAGCCACGTTTTGGCCCCAAATCTCCTCCAAATCTGGCCCAAGATAGCTTGTTTTAAAGATAAAAATGTTCTGAACACTTCTCTAGAAGGCCACGAACCCATTCGAGGTCATCTTGGGCTTCAAAAACGCAATAAAAGCCCAACACGTCACTATTCCAGCACCGCGCACTGCTCATTTATTTTATTGCCAGAAAATAACCGCTTGGAAGAAAGATCTGAAATTTTGATACGATCAAGCTAAGTGACTCAAGAACGTCCTCCAACTGGAATTACTCCAAAATTCCTCAATTTGATTATGTTTTGCTCCAGAGAGAGTCGAAAGTCCTATATTGAAAATATAATTCAAAGTATCAAAATTCTTCCAAAATATTAACCAAAATATACTAAGAATGAGGTTAAATATATAATATAAAATATGTCCATCAAAATATTGGAAGTTGTCTGATCATGGGAGGATTTACATGAAACACCCTATCTTGCTAACATTTTCTAGCTTCTCCTTGTTTTCGCCTGCACTCCCTTTGTCTCTTTGCTAACCTGATTGTCTTTTTGTGAATCAAGACCAACTCCAGACTGAACTACCACCTCAAAATCGCTAAATAATGCTTTATCGACTTCAAAGTGGGATATGGCACAAATCTCTTGCTTTTTCTCTCCCGCTTGACATTTGGGTTATACACTTCTCATGGAAACAGATGAGGTTGAACAATCCCCTTCACTAGTTTTCTTTGCCTCCATCAAAGCATTATTTCCCTTTTCCTCCTTGTTTTTCTAATTTATATCCCTTTGTTTTGACCCTCTAGAAATTCGTTGGGAACTCAATGAGTTTGAGGTCGAATGTCCCATGTCTTTTCCTTTGGAACCTTCTCTGGAAAATTCTTTCACTTGTAATCTTCTTGCATTCGTGGACTGTAATTGTGAAGAAACAGCCTGAACCTTGTTACTAACTTCAAGGCTACTAGTCTATTTTTTCTTTGTTGGAGAGCTGACAGCATCTAATAACTCTTTTGGGACATTTTTCTACTTTCCGTCATTAAAATTTATTTTATTTCCTCTATTTTCTTCCTCCTCTTCGGAACTGGAATCGTAAGACTGACTATTTGAGGGCTGGGCATGATCATAGCCTCTTGGAGTAAGGAATCTTCCATATGGCTGTTCTTTAGCCTTTTTCTGTTGCTCTGGCACATGATTGCAATCTTGAAGCATATGACCAATTCTTCTGTAGAATTTGGGTAATTTTTCATAAAAAAATTCAACTAGATCAGTACTACACAAAAGGAAGGTTAACCTCATTCCCCTCCATAGAGGTTTAGTAATATCTATTCGAACTCTAATTCTCATAAAGCCTCTAACCAGCTCACCCCCTTCACATCGAGATATGTCTATACATTTACCAATTCTATCTCCAATTGACCTAGCAAGCTTCTCAGTCATTTTTAATAAGGGAACATTTTGGATCTTAACCCAGGGGCAAACTTTAAATTCATCTTAGAGGGTGCCACAGTACCATCCTCTAACAAAACAAGCCTTTTTATCCAATTTCCAAGGGGCAAACTTTATAATATTTTGTTTATCCTCCATATGTCCAAATGTAAATAAGAAGGGGTTACCTGAGAGTTCTTTGATATTTACTTCACCAACTAGGTCCCAAATCTCCAATATCCTATTCTTAAAAGACTTCTTGTGAACCGGTTTTGGTGAGTATAGCTTTGCCACTAAGCTTCTCTCTAGGACATCTTGAGCTACACCATCATCTTCTTCTTCAATCACCAATAGATCAACTTCCTTGGCTGTCAAAGTAAGTATTTTGTCAAAGCTTGTTTGAACTTCCTCCATTTGAAATTGCACATATTCCTGAAGCTTTGGGTTTTCCACCTTGGAGGAGAATGATTGATTTTGCACCTTGGTTTATTCCTAGTTAATAAACTAGGATCAGATCTTGTGAAAAACACAAGAGTAGACCAGAGCTTGTGAAGAAACACAAGGGAAAGACTCAAATCCTAGCAGCCACCAGGTAAACTAGCTCTCAGTTTGAAAGGGGAAGAGAGAAAATCCTTCAGCATTTTGTTTATCTTAGTTTCCGAAGTATAAGGATTGCCCAACGAGCCTTTAGACTCTCTACACATTGTTCCTCTAAGTCGTTTTTCTCTAGCAAATTGTTTCATTTTTGGAGTTTTGGTGTCAAATATCATTTAAATAATTGATTTAGGACTTGTTTGGGAGTGATTCTGGATATACCAAAAATCACTTTTGTAGAGAATCACTTTTCCATGTAATCACTTTAGTTTAAAGTGATTTTATGGAGAAGTACATGATGTCAGGAATAAATCCCGTGTAATTGATGATTTCCCATCCTATGTACATGGGTCAACTCCTAATTGTAAGCAATATTAGTATAGATTCATTTCCTTCCTAGAATAGGTATCTGTATAGTCCTCATAATGCTGTAAAATTTTGTAAATCATTCATTTAGTGATATACAATTCTTCCTATTATACCAAATTTAATATGGTATCAGAGCAAAGGAAACCCAAGCTCTTAGTTTACCACAGCCAATTTTCTTCTAGACATTCCCTTTTCTTGGCTCTTTTTTTTATTTTTTTTATTTACTAGCAGTGAAGCTTGCAAGGGTTTTTACAAGGGATTTACTAGCAGTGACGCTACTCTTGCTTTATCAAATTCCATTGAAAATTCTAGCCCTTTTTATATCCATCATTCTGACAACCCAAATAATCCTTTAGTTTCACAACTTTTGAACGGAGATAATTATGCTACATGGAGTAGGGCTGCTGAACTTTAACAAATTGGGATTCATTGATGGTACTCTGGAAGCTCCCAACACAAAGAAGAAGCCGAACGAGTATGCTCTTTGGAAAAAGTGCAACAAAATGATCATCTCCTGGTTCGTTCATTCGGTTACTCCTGAACTTACACCGAGTGTGATGTTGGCCAATACGGCTCTTCCAGTTTGGGAAGACTTCCGTGAGATTTTCACAAGGTAATGCACCACGTATTTTCCAAATACAAAAGGTCATAGCCTCCAATGCTCAAGGTCATAGCCTACTACACAAAATTGAGGACTCTTTGGGATGAACTCTCGGCCTACCGTTCCTCGGCAATATGTAATTGTGAAGAAGGCAAGAAGATGGAAGACTATCTAGAACATGATCAATTAATGCAGTTTTGGATTTGATTAAATGACTCGTACAATGCCATCCGAGGCCAAATTCTTCTTATGAAATCCACTTCCCAGGGGGCAACAACAGTAACTTTGCCCAAGCTGGCAGACGGACCACCAGTCATGCACACAATCTAACCAAGGAAATAACCTATTGCATGGACCAATTTTTACAAACCAGGTGGCCTAGCAGACTCATATAGCACCCATTGCACAACAAGCTTTTAGCCCAGCTGCCAAGAAGGCTGGCTCGTCATCAAGATCCAATTCAATCCAATTGGATTGGAGCAATCTGCAACAAATTTGCTAAATATCTTAACTGAACTTTTAGCAGATCAGTGTAAGCAATTGGCTGAAACAGTGGTAAATTTCTCCCAAGCAAATCCAGACAATTCCCATGTTTTTTGCTAATGCCGCAGGTCGGTGTAACTCTTTTTTTTACTTCTGTCAATAACATAATTTCTAATTGCTTTATTTTAGATAGTGGTGTCACTGACCATGCACATTGCTTTAGATCACAACTACAAAAAAGCAAAAAGACGACGGTAAATCACCGTCGTGTATTGGGTTTTTCAATGGTCGTGGAATCCACCGTCATCTTTTCCCTCATAAACCACGACGCTAAATAACCGTCGTTGTTAACATATACAACGTCATCAACAAATACAAAACGACGTCTTTGTACTGCAAAAAGATCTAAAAAAAGCAATCGAGGATGATAATAGACGACCAACTCTCTAAAAAAACCGTCGTTAAAAAGGAAAAATATGACACATATTAACAGAACAAGGCCGCAAGATAGACATACAACGACGAAAATACAAATACGACGACGTTAAATATAATTTTCACGACAATAAAAAATATGACGTCTTTAAATACATTAGAAGACGACGTTATTGATACCTACTACGTCGCATATATAAAAACAACCGTCGTAAAATTAATTTTCCACTTCGATTTTTCGATAAAAGATGACGTGGAAATAGTTGTCAGTGTCATTATTTACGACGTATATGTTAATAGAGTAGACGTTGAAAAACTAAACAACGTCGGTTACAAATATATGAGAGTCGTATTACAAAATTTATACGTCCTATTTTCAGAAACAAACAACGACGATAAATATTAGACGTTGTTAAATAAAACAACGTCGGAAAAAAATAAAAACAGACGTGTTTAGTCTGCTAAAGTTCTAGAAAATAGTCGAGGATGAGAATAGACGACCAACTCAAAAAAATCACCGTCGTTAAAAAGGAAAAATATGACACATATTAAAAGAACAAGGCCGCAAGATATACATACAACGACGACAACTAAAATACTACGCCGTTAAATATAATTTACCCGACAAGAAAAAATATGACGTCTTTAAATACATGAGAAGACGACGTTATTGAAATCTATGACGTCTTTAAATACATGAGAAGACGACGTTATTGAAATCTACTACGTCTCTTATTTACAAAAAACCGTCGTGAAATAAATTTTTCACTTCGATTTTTCTAAAAAAGATGACGTGGAAATAGTTGTCAGTGTCATTATTTACGACGTATACATTTATATAGTCGACGTTGTATTTATATCTATCATCATTACTCACGACGCACTTAATAATATAGACGACGTTGAACTTCTAAACAACGTCGGTTCCAAATAAATGAGAGCCGTATTACAGAACATATAGACGGCGTAGATTATGATGAGAGCCGTATTACAAATAACGTCGTTTAATTGTTATTAGACGGCGGTTATAATGAATTTCCGTCGGAATTCATTTCGTTCCTCTTCGTTTATAAAAGAACTTGCGACGTGGAAAATGTATGATGACGTCGTATTTTTTAACGTTCAGATTATATATCTCGTTTTTTAGACGTCGTTATTATGGGATTGGAGTCGTGTTATTTTGAATTACATGGCGGTTCTTAATCCTTCCCCGACGTGATATCCTGGATAATTGCTTCACAATAGCGTCGTGGTTCTTCATTGTTACGTTGCTTTAAGACGTCGGTAAATATGCTGAATAAATGGTTCACCATAACGTCGTGTTTTATTTGAACAGACGTTGTTTTTTATGCAGAATATAATGATGTAATCTGGATCCAGTATTTTTTGCACTGATTGTTTTGTGGCCAAAACCTGTATAATGAAAGTGAAGAAATCACATTACCTAACTCACCCACCAGTTCATCAAATGTGTCAACATTTGGCATCCCTCTAGTAAATGGCTCACACTCAATTATCACATCACCTAAGACTTCATCACCAATAACATCATTATATTCTCTATTAGGCATTGATAACACTACCGACCAACCACGATGCATCGGGTCGTCAACAAAAAATATTTGTTTGACTTGAGAAGCCAAAACAAATTGGTCATTCCTATGTCCAATTTTACTCAAATCTACAAGGGTAAATCCAAGTTCGTCGACTACAAGACCAGAACTATCTATCCAATCACACCTAAAGACTGGGATTGTAAACTTTTGGTAGTCAAGGTCCCAAATTTCTTGAATGACACCATAGAAACCCATATTTGAGAGAATTGGGTTTTTATCCTTGGCACTAGCAACTTGCATGGTATGTGCAAGTAAATAAACTCCACTATTTTGAGTTGTCCGCACATCATCTTGTGCCTTGATATTGAATTTAATACCTTTAATAAGATAGCTCCTATATAATGGCATTGCCATGTTTGGACCAGCTGCTAGCCACCTTAAATTTTCTGATACGCCATTATTGTCTTCCTCAAGTTCACTTTGAACCTGCAAATTAATCAAATCTTAATTCAATCTAACATAGAAATAAGAAGAAAATTAAAAGAGAAATATGTTATTCAACAACATATACCTTGAAGCGTAGCCATTGAATGGAAGTGCTATTGTGCTTATCCTGCAGCCACTTTGTTCTCTTTCTAAATTTTGGATAAGCAGTCTTGATGTGGATCATATGTTGCCTACATGACACGAAAAATTCAAGCATTACGGTCCCAAATATATAAGATAAACATAAGAAATAATTTAAAATGGAAACTTAAAGAATAAAACTCATACGTACTCGATATAAGGTAGGACTTCCTCCGTATTCTCCAAGACATATAGATGTGCTTGATTCAACAGGTCCTGATCAACTACGCTCACTGTGCAACCTGATAATGGCTTTGAAACTCCCATCTTTTGGCTTGAAGGCACTCCAACTGTACTAACATCAGATAAATGCTGAGTACAAAACTCTACCGATTCTTCAGCTATATACCGCTCAGCAATGCAACCTTCGGGACGAGTACGATTCTGAACATACCCCTTCAGCACTTTCATATATCTTTCAAACGGATATATCCACCTAAAATATACTGGCCCACATAGACGAACTTCTCTGACAAGATGTACTACTAGATGAACCATGATATCAAAGAATGAAGGGGGAAAGTACTTCTCAAGCAAACACAGAGTAACTACTACATCTTCTTCCAACTTATCTAGCTTGGAAACATCAACAGTCTTTGCACATATAGCATTGAAGAAGAAGCACAAACGAGTTATTGCATACCTTGCAGGCTTCTCCAAAATAGAACGAATTGCCACAGGGAGCAATTGTTGCATTAAGGTATGACAATCATGTGATTTAAGGCCAAGAAGTCTTGAATCTTGTAAAGATACAAGATTTTTAATATTTGAAGAATAACCTTCAGGGACTTTCATACCATAGAAAGAATTGCAAACCTCTCTCTTCTCTGCTCTTGACAAATTCCAAGGCCCAGGAGGCAAACGAGTACGTCTTTCTCCATACTCGGGTTGCAAATCAGTTTTGACCCCCATGTTCAATAAATCTAATCGAGCAGCAATCCCATCTTTATTTTTTCCAGGGATCTCCAGCAATGTACCAATGATACTATCGCAAACATTCTTCTCAATGTGCATAACATCTAGGGCATGCCTCACAGGAAGGTATTTCCAATACTCGAGATCAAAGAATATTGATTTCTTCTTCCAACAAACTCTGTCACCATTTTCAACCATATGCAGCACTTCTTCTCCGGTTAATGGCTCGGGAGGTATGCCATATTCAGGTTTCCCATTAAAAGCTGCACGTTGCCTCCTATATGGATGATTGATTGGTAACCATTTTCTATGCCCAATGTAACAAATTTTGTGGCCATTTTTCAACCTGTGACTAGGTGTATCATCGCCGCATATTGGACAAGCTTTATATCCTTTAACAACACAACCAGATAAGTTTCCATAGGCGGGGAAATCATTAATTGTCCACATTAATGCAGCTCTGAGTGTAAAGTATTCTCCATTATGTGCATCATACACTCCTCTAATCCCAACCCACAAGGATTTTAAATCATCAATCAAAGGCTCCAAGTAGACGTCTATATCATTTCCGGGTTGTTTAGGACCGGAAATCAATAAGGTTAACATCATGAACTTTCGTTTCATGCACAGCCATGGAGGGAGATTATATGTAACTAAGATAACCGGCCAACAACTATATCTGCTACTTAGAGAACTGTGGGGATTGAATCCATCAGATGAAAGAGCCAATCTCAAGTTTCTCGGCTCATTACCAAACTCAGGCCATTTATCATCAAGAAGTTTCCAAGACGGGGAATCCGCCGGATGAGACATCTGACCGTCAATTGATTTTCTAGCAGCATGCCACCAAGTCAAACTCTTAGCTGTCTCATGTGATTGAAACATCCTTTTAAACCTTGGAATTGGGGGAAAATACTACACCACCTTCGCTGGCACACCCTCTTTCAAGATTGAATCTTTGCCTTCCTTCCACCTTGAGATACCACAAGTAGGACAATTAGTTGAATCCTCATACTCCTTCCTATACAAGATGCAATCATTGGGGCATGCGTGCATTTTCTCATAACTCAGCCCCAATGCACACAAAGTCTTTTTAGCCTCATACATGGAGGTTGGTATTGTATTTCCTTCTGGAAGCAAATCGCCTTGAAGTATCAATAATTCTGTAAAACAGACATCACTCATCCCATGTTTTGCCTTCAAATTATACAACTTCACTAATGCCGATAACTTCGTGTACTTTCTACAACCAGGGTACACTGGTTGATCTCCATCCCCAATCACATTGGCAAACTCATACGGATCCGAACCAAAATCACCAAAATCATTATCATCCATATCAAACAAAACTGTACCTACTATGGCCATCATCTTCTTCAACATTTCTACTAGCATTAGTAGTTGCTTCCCAAGGTTCTCCGTGAAATGTCCAATTCTTATAGCTTTGGTCAATTCCATTAAAGTATAAGTGATCCCTTATAATTCCAACCCCAAACAACTTCAAATTAACACATTTAACACATGGACAACGGATATGTGTTGTAGTTAGAAGATTTTCTACAGCAAAGTTCAAAAATGCTTCCACCCCAAATTCATATGCCTTCGATCTTCTATCCGAGTGCATCCATGACTTATCCATCTCCGACACTATAACCTATTATCTATAATAAAGTGAAAATACAGGCAATGAACATCACTATAGCAGATTATACAATGATCTAATCGCAAGTAATACACAACAGAGACGACGGGTTTTAAACAAAAACAGACGTATTTGGCATATATAGACGACGGATTTTCAACAGACGTCGTCTATTATAAGTAATACAAACGACGGTTTATGAAAAAACCGTCGTGTATAAGTAATACAACGACGGTTGTTTAAAAAAACCGTCGTGTAATCGTCGTCGTATGCCTTAAAATTCGTCGTGTCTCAGTTTATTTTCAAGAACACAAAACCCATTAAGAACACAACATATATATGAAACCAAGCAAGAAACCAACATATACATGAAACCAAGCATGAAAACAATAAATCCATTCCCAATTCAACATAACATAGGGTGATAAAAAGATACGACAAAATTAAATCCATTCCCAATTCAACATAATGTAATCCATGAACCCATTAAACAGAAAATCCATGAACCCATACCTATAAGCACATTATTAACAGATCGCAAAGCATACACATAAAACCCTTTAACAAAACAACCTAATATCATTCAATGAATTTACAAGGGGAAGATAGGGTTTGTACTTACAGGTTGGACGAGCTCACAGATTCGACGGAGCCTGGAGAGTGCAACTTCTAATTAGAGCAGAAGTGAGAGAGCGAAATGTTATGTCGCGCGAAATCTGAAAATTTTAGGTTTCAGGGTTCGAAGTATAAGAATAAGAGCCAAATCTTAAAAAATTTAGGTCGCGCGAAAATTTTTAGAGCTCGCGCGTTTTAAAACGTCGAAAGAAAAACCAAGGCGAAAGTTCTACAAGTACCGACGTAAATTTAATATTCCACGACGGAAACTTCATTTTCGGATTAAGAACGTAAGGCCGTTCATTTTGAAGCTTCATTTTTCGGATTAATTTTAAATTAATTTTGAATTTTTTATATAACGACGACTGAAAAACCACGTCGGTGTTAAGAAATTAAAGACGTTGTAAATTATATAAACCGACTTACATATTAAAATGACGTCGTTTAAAGCGTAAACCATGTCGTATGTTTTACTGTACGACGTAAAATATGTATTCCACGACGCAACCACCGTCGTTAAAAATTAATACCCTAAACCCATAAAACTAAATTATACAATTTAAAAAATTAAGTTTATAAAAGGTTTTATGGTTTTAAAGCCTAACATATACCCTAGACTACCCAAAAATTATACTTTAAAAATAAACCCCAATAAATAACAACCCTAATCTCTAAACCCTAGACTCTAAACCCTAAACCATAAAACTAGAAGTGATTTTATGACTCATCAAAACAATTTTGTTTTGGATGGTCATTTTAAATTTTTGTTATTCAAAATGAATTTTTTCAAGGTTTATGTGGAAGAAAATATATCAATGACTTCATAGGAGTTGACTTTTCAATTTTCTGATTTATTTTAAATTTATTTTGAATATTTTGATATAAAAATAATAAAATATTCTTACCACAACAACAAACCACGTCGGTGTTAATAAATTGTAGACGTTGTAAATTGTAATAGACTACTAAGTCGTTAAAATGACGTCGTTAAAATGAGAAACCATGGCGGCTATTTAACTATACGACGTAAAATATGTATTACACGACGCAACCACCGTCGTTAAAAATTAATACCCTAAACCCATAAAACTAAATTATACAATTTAAAAAATTAAGTTTATAAAAGGTTTTATGGTTTTAAAGCCTAACATATACCCTAGACTACCCAAAAATTATACTTTAAAAATAAACCCCAATAAATAACAACCCTAATCTGTAAACCCTAGACTCTAAACCCTAAACCATAAAACTAGAAGTGATTTTATGACTCATCAAAACAATTTTGTTTTGGATGGTCATTTTAAATTTTTGTTATTCAAAATGAATTTTTTCAAGGTTTATGTGGAAGAAAATATATCAATGACTTCATAGGAGTTGACTTTTCAATTTTCTGATTTATTTTAAATTTATTTTGAATATTTTGATATAAAAATAATAAAATATTCTTACCACAACAACAAACCACGTCGGTGTTAATAAATTGTAGACGTTGTAAATTGTAATAGACTACTAAGTCGTTAAAATGACGTCGTTAAAATGAGAAACCATGGCGGCTATTTAACTATACGACGTAAAATATATATTCCACGACTTAACCGCTGTCGTTACATAAATGTCGTCGATGATACCCTGAACCCTTAAGAAATTGAAGATGTTGTAAACCATAAACGACTCAATTGTTCAAAGAACGTCGTCTACCTATATTTTTACGTCGTATTTGTTTAAAACACGAAACAACAAAATACGACGGTTTTTGACTTTATTAGGTCGTTGGAAAAGTATTACACGTCGGTTAAGCAATTTGTATGTTTGTTTTTTTTTTAATTTAAGAAAACCTCAACAAATTTTTACATTACATATTATAGAGAAAATTTGTACATTATACATAAATATCAAGTGTTCAATAATTGTCCTGTTTAATAATTTGGAAAACAAACTCTGCCCATTCATTCCGGACTTCATCAATGGCTTCTTGGGGGTATGAAGCTTCCTGGTTTCCCTTGGCATACTGTATAAACAATGACTATTAGGGTTTATAAATAAAAAGAAATTCAATCACAGACGACGATATTTTTCATAACCGACGTAGTATATCCATTCAACGACGTTAATTTTACATGACCGTCGTTGATAATACAAAAAACGACGTTAAATGTATGAAGGTAATTTCTTCTTACCTTATACTCAAACCCCAAGGAAGGATCCATGATGATGTCCCTCATGAAGCGCATCACATAATACCCGCATTCGACATTGCTGGGTTGCTTTGGTGTGCCTGAGAGAGTTTTCCAAATTACATTTTTACGTCCTGCTCGGGCTATGTGGGTATTATATATTTTTAAAGCACTGTTCACGATGTTTTTCGCCTCTTCGTCGACCACACGATGACCTGGCAGAGGATCCAGAAAATAGACGGTCTTCTTCTTTGCTCTTACAATCAGCAAGATCCAATGACGGCTGCACAAAATTAATATAAAAACGACGGTTATTTACAAAAACGACGTATTATAGTATTTCACACGACGAAATAAAGTAGATAACGACGACATTATATATTTATCACGACGATAAATAAATACCGACGTGGTTAGTAGTTTCAAACGACTAAATAAAATAAAACACCGACGTGGTTAGTTTATAAGCTGTCATTTATTGAAAATCATAAAAACAAAATCCTAAGGAGACTAACCCTGGATTGTAAGGCATCATGAAAATCTGTTCACCGTCTGTCTTCTGAAGTCGAGCTGCTACCAGTCGTGATCTTTCAGTTATTGTGCCAGAGTTGGCACTAACTGTAGCAGGGTCGATAAAGCCAACCATGCTGCACATATTGGCTTGTTTCAAAACATCGTGTAAGTACCTAAATACATAAAATAATATAAACAAGTCAGCACAAAAAAACACGACGGTTATGTATAAAAAAATGACGTATTATAATATTTCACACGACGTACTGAAATAGATGAGGACGTTATAATATATTTATCACGACGGTAGTTAGTTAAGACGACGTGGTTAGTTAGTTAAGACGACTCAATAAATAAACCAACGAGGTATTATTTTAGAAGTTCAAACCTCATATATACAGCCAATACAGTAGCTCCAATTTCTTCCATGCCTGCAAATTGTGTAATATCTTCAGGCAGGAGGAAGGTATCGCGCTCACCACCAAAGACCTCCTTATCAATTGTAAATTGGAGTGTCTTATCCTCAGGCAGGAGTGTCGTTTCCACAAAACGACAAAGGGTTTTTAAAGAAGATGGCGCCTCCATATTTGAATAATCACCAACTTCAATAACCTGTTTAAAGAAATAAAAAAAATGACGTGGTAATTCAATAAAGACGACGGTTTAAGGAATAAAACGTCGTCTTAAAAGTATTTAAACGACGGTGAAAAAACTGTCGTGGTAATTCAATAAAGACGACGGTTTTATGAATAAAGCGTCGTCTGAAACCATTTAAACGACGGTGCAAAAACCGTCGTTTAAATATTTTATTACGTCTTAAAAAAATTCCGCCGTCTAAGTTGTAAACAAACGACGGATTAAATAAAAATATCGACGTCTGAAATTTTGAAAAACAAATAAAAAAGGCAAAGTTATGTGAACATACCTTGTCGTCATGCTTTTCTTCATCTTCTTTCTCCTTTTCTTCTTCCTTCTCTTCATCTCTTTTTTCTTCTTCCTTCTCTTCATCTGGCTGATGTTTCCCCATTTTGGCAGTATCATCCTCCAAATGTAGGGATCTCACATCACCTCCAGAGCAGCTAGCTTTGTCAGACATTGGATTTTTGGGGCTTTGGCTAATTCTTGGTTTAAGCATGCTTGGATCAAAATTGGGAATTAATTGGGAAAGCTGACTCAGGAAATGCTCCCTCTCAGCCTCTACCAATTGTTTTGTCCTAGCCTCCATCCTTAAGGCCTCTTCCCTTGCCTTAGCCTCCATCTTTTTAGTCTCTTCTTGAAGGAGAACTCTTAAACTGTCCTTCAAACGGTCGTCAAAGCTCACCCTCTGTGGTTTGGGCAAATTGAAATATTGCCTTGGGGAAACACCAGCACCAACTCCCCTCACTCTGCCTGGATGCTCGGGGCCCAAAGCCATGGTCAGCACATCATTGCTGCCATCTACTCTGACTTTGCCTTCCGAGACTTGTTTCTGCAATTCATCCTAAAACAAAGATAAACAAAAAAACACACGACGGTTATTTATGTACAAACGACGTATTATATAATTTCACACGACGCAATAACGTATAAACCGACGTTATTATAACTTATCACGACGGTAGTTATACCGACGTGGTTATTTATTTAAAACGACGAAATGAATAAACAACCGACGTCTTATGCTATAATTAAAGAAAACAGAGTAGTGATTCCTATTTAGACCGTTAACGACGTTTTTAAAAAAGTTTCGACGTGGTAATATCATTCACACGACGCGAAAATGAACCACCGACGTCTTATGCTATAATTACAGAAAACATAGTACTGATTCCTATTTAGACCTTTAACGACGTTTTTAAAAACTTTTCGACGTGGTAATATCATTCACACGACGAAAAATATAACATACGACGTAATAAGAATAATTCACAGTTTAATAAAAATTTAAAACAGAGTGATAGTAGGCTTACAATTAATTTTGCTTTCTCTGCCACCTTTGGATCAGGGATGTTACCATGTTTGTCCTGTCTAGCTCTCTTCCATAAGGTAGATCGATCAATTTCTACCCCAGGCATGGTTTCCTCCAATTGATCCTCCAATCCAGCATATCCTTTTCGAGACAATCGATGATTGTACTCGAGTTTCTCCCTAATCTGTGCATGTTGAGAATGCACAGACTCAAAATCTTTGGATAGCCTTGAAGCTACAAAGGCATCCCATTGTGCTTTCTCTATGAATTTATATGTTTCAGGGGGTTGGCTTAATTTCTCCCTGTCATTGGTGTATGGAAGGATATAATGCCTCGTTAGTGTAGACTTGAAATCCTTCCATTTCTTGGAAGCAGAAGCTAAAACAGAGGTCTTGCCCCCTTGGCCTACGACAAAAGCCATGTCAACTGCTTCCCAAATCTGCTCCTTTATATCCTTGGGGATTTGGGACCATTTCTTGTCCACAAGTGGGATCCTGGAGCGTGCCAACACACCAATATACGACTGCATCTCAATATGTGCTTGGCCAACACCTTTCCCCCTTTTATTGTACTCAACAATTGGCCTCAGTTTCTGAAGCTTTCTCTTCACAACACGAGGCATTGTGCTCATACCTCGACCAGTCTTTGAATCATCAGAGATTGTTGTCTGGCCGGTTGGTTCTGTCTCAGCAGATGATGAAGCAAACTTCATCTTCTTCGAAGACTTCATCTCCTTCGAAGACTTGTCTTGAGGAGCTACCATTCCAAGCTTCTTGGAGCCAGAATCCTTAGTTTGTTGTTGAGAAACCATTTTAACAGACAAAACTGCAAGTGAAAATATTTCAGGAAAACATTAAGAACACAAACGACGGTATTAAAAAAATACGACGTATGATATGATTTTAGACGACGCAATGAAATAATCTCAGACGTAATAAATGTTTAAAATCATTATTTATATAACGTCGTGGTATATATGTTCACACGACGTCAATAGTAATACACTGTCGTGGTAAAACTATTATTTATATAACGTCGTGGTATTTATGTTCATACGACGTCAATAGTAATACACCGTCGTGGTATTAACATTCACACGACGTAAAACAATAAGATATTTTGTCGTCTATATTAGATACCAACCCTAGTTTCTTTTTCTTTATATTTTATCAAATAAGGGAAAAACAAAAACCATTGTTCAGAGAAATCAAACCTGCAATTAAACAAGCATATAAAAAAAGACTATTATTTTAAAAACAACTTTGTCAATTTTCAGACGACGCTAGAACAACTGACGAACCGTCGTGGTCTACCGTCGTCTTATTTAGTTGAGGTAGTTGTCTTCAAAGTTGGAAACTTTCCCTCTTTGTCTGTATATTTTATCAAACTTGGAAAGAAGTAAAATGATTTTGGCCAGAAAAAAGGTAAAAAGATTTTTCAAACAAAAAACGTATGAGCATGCAAAACAGTAACCAAAATAGTGAAAATGAAAGCTTACCTTTTGCGTGCAATGAAAGCAAGAGGAAGATGATCGATGTTTAAGTTCAGAGACGACGAAGAAGACGAGAGGAAGACGATGAGAAACTCTGACAATGCTCTGACAAGGAAAAAAGACGAAAAGGTTTCTTTGGGAGATTGAAATTTTTAATCGGGTTTGGAAACAGTGCATGTGTACGTCGAAAAGTTGCTTACATATAAAACCATTTCAAAAAAATAATACGGCGGTTACATTTAACTACGTCGTTTTTAACTAACACGACGCAATATTTTTCGTTCGACGTGGAATCATTTCATTTAACGTCGTTAGGTTTAATATAACCGACGTGGATTTTAATTTTTAAATTATGAATAGAATTTTTTTTCCCGTGACCTTTCAGTTTATTTTTCAATTACAGTGCGTTATAAATAGAGTTTTTTTTCCGGAGGAAATTTAAAACGAAGGAAATTAATATTCTGCAATATGTAAAGTTTCTTTTTTGGATGACAGATTTAAATAAAATAAGAATATAAAAACAACGAATGTGTAAGTCAAGTAGACGAAAAGTTGCTTACATATAAAACCATTTCAAAAAAATAATACGGCGGTTACATATAACTACGACGTATAAATTACAAAATACGACGGTACATTTCACTTCGGACGTGGTAAATAAATACGACAGTAGTTTGTAGGTACCGTCGTAGTAAACTCAAAAATAAAGTACATAAGTAATAACTCGCGTCATGGTAGATTATTTAACACGTCGTTTTTATTAATTTACCGACGTGGATTTCTGTAATATACGTCGATAATACCGACGTTGATTTTACAATTTAAACGGCGGTTTTTTTGTAAGGACCGCCGTTGGTTTTAAAAATTTATTCTATAAATTTGTCGCTTTCATTCATTTTCGGTTTACATTTAAGGTTCCAAGTTCTTCCTCTCTCAGTCTCTCATGTCTCAAAGACAATAATTTGGATGTCTTTCTCAAAGAGAAATTGAGCTTACTCGCATCAAATATATGTCCACAAGAAGAAGCCTGTCAACTAGCCTTCTCACTTCCTTGATCAAGCCTGATAGGACACTTAGTGCTTCTGAATACTCCTTGCTTTCCATCAAAAGAGATGCAAGCCTGGACTCCACTCGCTGTCGAAGGAAAGTTCGCTTCTCAGGGAAATCTGAAGATCAGATGTGCCTGATCCTCTGCTTGATTTTCTTGCCTAAGAAGATCCGTCGGATTTGTGATAGCCTCTTCCTTTATCCGTAGAGCTTCAGAAGAAGAAGATGGGTTTCAAGAATGCGATAAAGAATAGAAATGGCTTCAGATGGCCTCTAAAGCATGAGCAATTGAATCAGTAGTTTCTGGGAGATATGATGAAGACATTGTCAATGCTTTGAACTATACAAGTCCTGCAGAAAGATAAAGGAAAGAAACTGAAACAACGGCGGTTTTCTGTTCTACCGTCGTCTTTTCTCGTCGTCTATATTAAGGTAAGATGGCGGTAGATTTATAATTACCGACGTAGATTATTTTGTTAAACGTCGTTAAGTGTACTACAACCGACGTGGATTTTATTTTTAAATTATAAATAGAGTTTTTTTTCCCGTATTCTTTCAGTTTTAGTTTTCAATTACAAAGCGTGATAAATAGATTTTTCTTTCCCAAGGAAATTTAAAATGAGGGAAATTAATGTTCTAGAATTTGTAAACTAACACGACGCAATATTTGCAAATCTGTGTCATCTGTTAAGATTATGATGTGGAACAGAGTTCCATCTGGTAAGATTTCATAACCCTTGGGATCTCAGACAAATCTGATTATGTCGGCGGTGTTCTATATAAACCGTCGTGGTTATTTCAATTCTTGTCATTAAGTAGATCTACCGACGTAGGATAAGAAAATCAAAGAAAAAAATTGTTAACAAAAATTCTTATTAAGACGACCGTTAAAATTAAAGGTACGACGTATAAAATGAATAAATACGACGTTAAATTTTATTGTACGATTTAAAGATAACGTCGTAGAACTATACGAGAATGACGTCGATATATTTATATTTTTCGTCGTTGTAAATTAATTTAATACGGCGATATTTTGTATTTTAAAGCCGTGGATTTGTTTGTAATTATACGGCGTCTTATACGAAAACCTCGTCGTGTTATTTTATGAGTAAAAACGGCAGTTTTTATTGAAATCGTCGTCTTTACTTTCTACGTCGGTCGATTCATAACTTCTGCCGTTCTTTGTTGGCATTGATTTTACACTGCGAAAATCTGTTTCAAATAGACGTCGGTTGTTTAATTATGTACGTCGTTGTTTTTGAACAGCCATTTGAATCTCCATTTTTTGGTTGTCTAAGGTTGTATTACACGACAGTGTTTTTAGAACCGTCGTCTTTTTATAAACCACGACGGTTTTCACTTAGACCGTCGTTGTTTTCTGGTCGTCTTTTTCACTTTTTGTAGTAGTGGATTCCTCATTTTTTAGTCACACTAACCCTTCTACAGTGCCATCAGTTAATCTACCCACAGGCTCATCTGCTCCAATAGATTCCACAATCCTTTTTAACAAGGACATTACTTTGGACAATGTTCTTCATGTTCCTTCCTTCCATCTCAATCACATGTCTGTTAGTTGTATCACTAAATCACTTCTTCATTGTTGTATAATTTTATTTCCTGAATTTTGTGTCATTCAAGACTTGGCTATGGAGAAGATGATTGGTTAGGGTAAGCCGAGCGGTGGCTTGTACTTCATGGAACCACTCATCAAAGGTCCCACCTCTTGTCAAACTTCCTCCTCCGCCAACCTTTGGCATCACCGACTTGGCCATCCATTTATTGCTCATTTACGCTTGCTTTCTCGTTTTGTACCCTCTCTTTCTCTTTCATTTGATAACAATTGTGCCATTTATCATATGGCAAAACAAACAAGATTTCCTTTTCCATTAAGTGTTATTTTATCTACCATACCATTTGAATGAGTGCATTGTGATATTTGGGGACCACATAAACACCAAACACATTCGGGTGCACGTTATTTTCTCACTATTGTTGATGATTTCACTCGTTGTACTTGAATATTTTTTATGACCGATAAATCTGACACTCGTATTTTTCTCACATCTTCCTTTGCATTTGTTCGTAATCAATTTGATACTACTATTAAAACCATCCGTACTGTTTGAATTTTTATCCATGCAAATATTTTTTTTTTCTAACAATGGTATAGAATTTCAACAATTTTGTGTTTACACCCCCCAACAAAATGGCTTTGTTGAGCGGAAACACCATCATATTTTACAAATTGCCTGTGCTTTGCATTTTCATTCTCATCTTCCCATCACTTTTTGAGGGGAATGCGTTTTAACTGCTATCTATCTTATTAACCGATTACCCACACCTTTGTTGTCAAATCAAACACCTTTTGAACTTCTTTATAATCGTCCACCTTCCTTTGATCACCTTCATGCTTTTGGTTGTCTTTGTCATTCTACTATTGTTCAACCACTTCATAAATTTGATTCTCGTGCTTGACGATGCATTTTTGTTGGTTATCCTACAGATCAAAAAGGTAATAAATTATATGACTTGGATTCTTTAAAAAAATTTGTTGGTCGTGACATCCGCTTCCATTAAACTATTTGCCTCTACAAACATAATTTCTTTGACACTACCCAGCCCCTTCCTTTGCTGCCAAACCTTCCAGACCTTTCCTTTGACATGAATTCTACACCCCAGCCCGTCTCCTCATATTCGGCCCATTACCCGTCCGGCCCATTTGTCTATGCCTATCAGCCCAACCACCCCACGTGTATCTACTTCTCCGGGTTCGCCTGCGTCACCTCAATGCTCCGAACTTGCTGACAGATCTATTCCCTCTCCAGCTCCACTTGTCGAGTCATTGCCCCTCCCAAACCCCTATCGCGACTCCACTCGCCATCAACAAGGATTATCATATGTACCTTGTAACTGTAAACTCTGATCATTCGTCAACCTTGGAGTCGATTCCTTCTAGAGGTACTAAACATCCTATTTCCAATTTTCTTTCTTATTCTCATATTTCTCCTTCGCACTATGTGTTTTTAGCTAACATTTCAGGACATGTGGAGCCCACTTCCTTTAAACAAGTTGTTCTTGATCCTCGTTGGAGACATGCCATGCAATATAAGCTCAATGCCTTAATGTCCAATCATACATGGATGCTTGTACCACGTTCACCTGGTCACAAGCTCATTGGTTGCAAATAGGTCTACAAAAGGAAGTATCACTATGATGGGTCCATTGAACGGTATAAGGATCACCTTGTTGCTAAAGGCTACACTTAAATTGAAGGTGTTGATTACATTGAAACCTTTTCTCCCACTGCCAAACTTACCACTCTCTGCTGCCTCCTTGCTGTTGCTTCCTCCCGCAATTGGTTTTTCCACCAATTAGATGTTTAAAATGCCTTCCTCCATGGCAATCTCGATGAAGAAGTTTATATGGACCTTTCTTCTGGTCTTCGCCAACAGGGGAGAATCTTGTATGTTGTCGCAACAAATCCCCTCATGGATTAAAATAGGCTTCTCGAAATTGGTTCTCCAACTTTTCCAATGCTATTCAACAAGTAGGATTTCAACAGTCTAAGGCTGATTATTCTTTTTTTACTAAGATTCATGGAAAACAATATTATTGTTACCAGAAATAATGTAGAGGCAATCAAATATCCCAAAGATTCTCTCCTATGCCAATTTAAGATCAAAGATCTTGGAAATTTGAAGTATTCTATGCCGTGCTCATGCCACTAACCTCTCTTTCCGATTTGCTGCTACTTGCTTTTTGTTGTTTTTTCGTCCGTTGTTTTTAGTCTGAAATTGCATACGGCAATTTGGCTCTTGTACCCGTTGCCATGGATTTGTCCTTCTTAGTATATATCTTGTATATTCGAGCTTGCATCATTGTAGTCGTTCCTCAAGCTAATTGCTTGTGTTTAAATTGTTGAAAGTACGGGAGATATTTTTCCATGCCACCTAAAGGTATAGCTAGGTAAAAAACCACCTACGTGGCTCCATTCCTTTTTTGAGTAACTAATAAAATTATCCAAAAACTTCTTGACCTTGGCTAGGTAGGCAGTCATTCTTCCATCTCGAGCTTGGTATTCTTCAATGACATGGTTGACCACCAATTAAGAGTTACTGAAAATGCAAAGTTGTTTAACCCTAATCCGGGAGGCTAGGCGTAGTTTTGCAAAGAGTGCTTCATACTCGGCTTCATTATTTGAGGCCTTGAACCCAAACCGTAAGGCATACTTGGTCTCACCATCTTCAGGTGAGGCTAACACTAACCCAGCCCCACGTCCTTGTTGATTTGAAGCACCATTAACATGTAGAATCCAAAGTGGAAGGTTACATCGTATCTTCTTCTCCCTGCTCGTCTCGAATGATCGGTTGGCAATAGTGGTGGCTCTATATCAGTGAACTGAGAAAGAAAATTATCCACAACTTGAGCTTTGATTGCTTCTTGTGAGTGATATATGATATAAAGTTCACCTAGCTCAATTGGCCATTTGATGAGTCGATCTAAGGTTTCGGGTTTTTGCAAGACTTGCCTCAATGGATGATTGGCCAACATAACGATGGTATGAGACTAGAACTAAGGTCTCAACTTTGAGCTGAAATAACAAGGGCGAGGGCTAACTTCTCAATTTGAAGGCACCTTGTTTTGGCATCTTGGAGAGCTCGACTTACATAATACATGGGGTGTTGAACCTTTCCCACCTCTCTGATGAGCACCGAGCTTACTTCTGTGGATGACACGAATAGGCACAATTGCAAATCTTCACCATGTTCAAGCTTGGACAGAAGTAGGACTAGAAATGGGTCGTGTAGTGTCATGTCAGGATTATATACGTGTCAGGAATGCAACGAGTTGACCTGTTAATTTCTCATGAGGATTTTGAGTCATGTCGAGTTAACTCGCTAAATGGTAGCAACTAAAAGACATTAAATATTTTTTTTGAAAAATGAAGAATGAACAAAGAAACGGGTTAGTGGGTTTATGGGTTACACATGTATTTTAACGGGTTGGCGGGTGAAACCGCTATGAACCGTTTTGTTAAACGAGTTACATAGGTATTTTAGCGGGTTGGTGGGTTGACCCAAAACCCACCCATTTCCAAAACCCACCCATTTATTAAACGGGTCATGGTGGGTTGACCTGAAAATGACCCAAATTTTAATTGTGCAAGTTGAACCCATTAATTTCTCGTGTCAAGTTATGTAACAGGTCATGCTGAAATTGCCACACCTAGATAAAAGATAAGGGTTGCCTATATACTCCTTCAACTCCTGAAAAGCACACTCATATTTAGGGGTCCCATCAATGAGTTTCATCTTCCTTTTTATTGCTTGAAGAATAGTTGACAACTGTTCGTAGCTCAGGATATGAATCGATTTAGTGCAGCCACACGGCCTATTAGGCTATGCACTTCTTTCAAAGTTCTAGGCCTTCATGTTATGCAAAGCATGTATCTTTTTGGGATTCGCCCCAATGCCCCGTTGGCTGACCATGAACCCCAGGAATTTTCCTGCACTAACCCCGAATGTGCACTTGGCTGGATTAAGCTTCATATTATACCTCTTTAATACCTCAAAAGTTTCAGCTAGGTCTTGAATGTGATGATCAACCGTCACATTCTTGCCTAGCATGTCATCCATACAGACCTCCATATTTTTCCTGATCTGGTTGGCAAACCTTGTAGTAACGAAGGCCTCGGTCTGCGATCAACGAGATGTGTTCCTGATCTGGTGGGTACATTAGAATTTTGTTATACCCTGTGTATGTATCCATGAAACTGAGGAGCTCGTGGCCCCCTATTGAAGCGATGAGCTGATCAATATGGGGTAACAGGAAGCTATCTTTGGGACACGCCTTGTTCAGGTCAATGAAGTCAATGCACATTTGTCATTTTACACGTGTTTTCCTCACTGATCACGTTGGCCGAAGAGCTTGGATAGTTGAGCTCACAAATAAAACCAATCTTTGTGAGCTTGTCTACTTATTCTTTCATGGCAGTGTACCGTTCTGCATTGTAAGCTTGACATTTCCGGTGTACCGGCTTGAAGGCAGGATCGATACTTAGATAGGATGATATGATCTTTGCATCTATTCTTAGCATGTCCTCATACGACTATGCAAAGACCTCAGCATTCTCACGTAGAAAGTTTGTCATGCCAACACGAACCTAAGGTGGTAATTGGGCACCAATATTGACGATCTGATCTAGGTGATTACCATCGATTTTCACTTTCTCTAAGTCCCCTCATGGCATTGCTTGTTTTTTACTTGTACCTTCTCTTGGGTTGAGCTCGGCCCCAAGATCTATCCCATCTCGTTTGATGGCGTACATCTCCATCTTTTCCTTCACTTTATGCTTGGAGGCCACGACATAACACTCCCTAGCACTTTGTTAATCACCCTTCACATATCCCACACCAGCTTTGGTTAGAAACTTCATCAAGAGCATGTGGTTGGCAACGAAGGCTTGGAGAGAGCATAGGGCCGGTTAACCTAAAATAATATTATAAGCAGAAGGGCATTCAACTATTAGAAAGGTTGTGTACACCATTGTCCGTTGGGGTGACGTTCCAAGTGACAGAGGCAGTGTGAAGCTTCCAATGGAGTTGATGTTGTCCCCAGTGAATTCGAGCAAAGGGGTAACCAATTGCTTGAGCTCTTCTCATGATATCTCCATCTGTTTAAAAGCCAATGTAAAGATGATATTGAGGGAGCTGCCCGTGTCAAAGAAAAATTGTTTCACGCAACAATTTTTTTTTCTCAACTTGGATTATGAATGGGTCATTGTTGAGGCCCAAAAATCCAAGGATTAGGCCCAGATTTATTCTTAGCCCAACACGAATAAATTGATCGAGAAAGAAACATAAGAAAATTGTGGGATGCACCCACGTAAGCCATGGGTCATGAGTCATGCCAAGCAAACATGCGCAAAAGAATCAAAATGCACCAGCTTTATAAATTCACGCTCACCAACCTAATCCGCTGCTATATGGCCCAATCATGACTTATTATGGCATGATAAAATTCAAGCACAAGCAGGCTAAATAAACACGCAAGGGTATGTGGAAAACCACTATTTTAAGACCAAGCTATGCTACAAGCTTAAGTGGGCCCAAATCACGTAATTACTCGGGGTTTGTTGAGAAAGTTGTGATATGTAAGGGAACAAGCAATCATAGGGCTCATTGAGGGTTCGAGGAATGAAAAGTTTTAGGTCACTTGGGAGCACTAAAACTCAAGCCCGTTCCTCGAGCCCAAATACATAGGTTAGCATGAGAGAAAGGGAAAGATGATCCAATGCCTAGGAGAATACCTAGTAATCTGCTATAACACTTAGACAAGCCCACATCAATAAAATGCCCAGAATTAAATAAGCTGTTTCCAGCAGCTTGACAAAAACTCATTAGGCGCAGAAAATAACATGCTAATAACCCAATACTGTGCTCACGAGCCCAGCCCAGCGACTGGTGAAAAATCTGGCATCATGCTTCATCCTTGTCAGAGTTACAAGGTGGTCAACGAAGAGCCATGGCAGAGACCAAAGGAAATCCATGAACGTAGAAAGAATACCGAGCGGACAAAAGACTCCACCCATCTCCCTTTTCTACTGTAAGAACCATTTTGAAAAACTAAGAAGGAAAGCAAGTGGCGCCTCATCCTCATAAGGAGGTCTAGCCACACAAAATCCTTGGAACCCCAAAGGGCTCCTTACCCAGGCTCCTTGGATAGAAGAATTTTACCAAATTAGATCAAGTATGAGGAAATAGCGAAAAAGGGGAGAGGAAAGTTAGATAAAACTAGGGTTCTTTCAGCCTATAAAAGGGAGCTTGTCCTACCCAGCAAGACAACAATCCAGAGCCTGACCAAGCTTTGTCAAACAACTGGAAATTTACTCAAGCCACCCAATCTTCTTATCTTGTTGTTTTCTTCCTTCCCTAAGATAGAAATCCTCCTAATTTTCTTCTGCCCCATTTTAACCTTTGTATTCTGCAAGAAACTCATGCTCTCTCTCTCTCTCTCTCTCTCTCTCTCTCTCTCTCTCTCTCTCTCTCTCAAATTGCTAAACTTGTGAAAGCTTAGCTCCCATGCCACAAGCTCCTCAAGCCAAGCTATTCATCGATTTGTTGTGTTTGTTCAGTTATTAGTGAAAAGAACTTGAAAGTGGCTTTTCTGAAGTTTTAGCAAAGTTTTCAAAACCCTTTTGGGAGCTTGGTTCTTGAACTCAAATACTGAGGAAATTTTGTTCGTTTTCTTCTCACAGCAGCTTAAGCCCATTCGTCAGGCTGCGAGAACAAAAAGACCCTTACAGTCATCATATGGGTGAACTACACCTCTTTCCTCCTCGTTAAAGGTAATTGCCAATACTTGAGCTTGGGTGACTTTGGAGTCTAGAAGCCTGGACCAATTGAGAGTGCCTTGAGTCTAACTGGAGTCCCCAGCTAGGGTTTCTCCACCTGATATAACATTAATGTCTTTCATAGCGCGTGCTTGCTTGTCTGGTGTGTTGTCATAATGCTCTGCTTGCTTATTTTTACCCACAAATTGATTTAGACAACTCGCCTAATTAGTGGCTTCAATCTCATCATAGAGTTCGTAACATTGATCCGTCATATGACTGTTCTCACAATGATATCTGCAATATCGATTTGGATCCTTTTGCCCTTTGGAAAACCTTGAAGGTCAGGGTTATGGCAACTCAGTTTGGATGTAAAAGAAGACCTCCTCTCGATTAGTATTCAACGGGATATAGTTGTTGAACCGTAGTCGATAAGGATTTTGTGGTGAATCTCGCTCTCTCCCACCTCGCCTAGAATTCTCAAATCTTCCTTTCTTGTCTTATGGCTTATCGCATACATCTTTTTGAACTTCTCTCCATTTATCTCCTACACTAGGCTATGACAGATCTTTCCCTTTTGGTGTGTCATATGTCATCTCCTCAACGATGGCATGACAATACACCTCGGACACCAGGTCCTTATAACTCTTAGGTGGAAACTTGTTGACATGGAACAAAAATAATCCTCTTCGGAACGCAACTAGAAGGGCAGTATAGGCCGTATCCTTGGAGCAACTAGGGATGCTAATTACTTCTCGATTGAAACGATTGATGTAGTCTCGCAACTTCTCCTTAGGGCCTTGCCTGCTGCTGAAGAGGTAGTTGGGTGGGCACCTCTTCTTTGAGGCAGATAGAAACTGGTTCACGAAGGTCTGTTTGAGTAGGTCAAATGAGCTGATGAAGTCATGCTTCAAGGAATGAACCAATCCTTAGCTGATCCTTCTAAGAGCATAAGAAAAGTTCGACATTTCATGGCACCTCCTGCATCTTTCGCATGCTGGGTTGTTTGAAATCCTTCAGGAGCTTGAATTCAAGGATGTCTCTAGTGAATGTTAAGGTGTCAGTTGTCATGGCCAGGTCAAGAGGTCTTGGACCTCGCTCATCCTCGAGGGCTATTAGGCTGACTTCTAGCTTTCGATCCATCTCATCTTCCATCCGCTTCATGATTATTACGTTAATTTTCATATTTATTTTTTTCCTTTCATTGAGTAAGAAATAATTAACATTATTGAAAATGGAGTGCAAGTGAGAAAATTAAGTGTATATATATATAAGAAAAGTAAAAAGAAATTAATGCAGGTAAGGGTAGAATTGGAGAAAGAAAGAACAAAATGGGTCGTTTGGTACTGTAGACTGTTATGGCTGGACTAAATTCTATGACTGTATTGGATTAGCCTGGATTAGCTTATGCTGGATTTTAATTTTTTTTATTTTTATAATAATCAATTTTGTTCTTTTATGCTATGTTTGGTAGGCCTTACTGGACTGGACTGGGTTAAATAACACTTGAAACTCTTGTTTAGTAAGAGGGGGGCTAACTTAAATGATATTATATAGTCCAACAGTAATAAAAAATATAAAAAAAAGCTCACTTGCTCTTCCAATGTAATGAGGCTGAAATATGGCTAACAAAATAGCGAGGCTCAGAGAGAGAGAGAGAGAGAGAAATCAGAGAAAAAGTGTGAGATTGAAAGGGAGAGAGAACATAAGAGAGTGAGTTCTTCACTAATTAAATTTAAATTTAAGTATTTAAATAATTATTTTTTGGTCCGACACAACACCAAATATAGATATTAACTATTTTTACAATCCACCTTCTTTTTTGTTTATACTTTGAGATCATATACGCCAAAAATCAGAAAAGATAAACATTCAGTGATCAAGTAATGGGACAAAACTTTTGACAGTTATAAATGAAAAATCACGATTTAACGGTTATTTTAACTCCAATTTTGATAATTTGTTACAGCTACACTCCTTGACCCTATATGAATACAATGAATTAATTCGATCATCAATTTGAAATATATATTTTCTAACAAAAACCCAATCTGAACTACGAAAATGTATTTTTCTATAAAAAAATCCGATCCGAACTAAAATAATAAATTTAAAGCTACTTAATAAATATATATACCGTTTAATTTCTTAAGTGTTATGCATACAAAATAAAAACACAAATAAATTGGTTTAGGTGACGAAATGTTTGGATTACGTCATGCAAAAATTTAAAAAAATAATTTTATTTATTTTTGTAAAGACTTTGCGCGATGAAACACACTTCGTCGCTAAAGACTTTGTGCTACGAAGTTTATTGTTTCGTCGCTCAAAGTCACTTTGAGCGACGATGTATTGTCGTCGTGCAAACGTTTGTCGCGCAAAGTGACTTTGTGCGACGAATTATTTTTCGTTGCACAAAGTGTGGTCGTGCAAGACTATTTACGACGAAGTATTGTCGTCACGCAAAAGTTTGTCGCGCAAAGTGACTTTGCGAGCCTAATTGTTTTTGGTCGCACAAAGTTTGGTCGCGCAAGACTTTGAGCGACGAAGTATTGTCGTCGCGCAAAGTCACTTTGCGCAACGAATTATTTTTCGTCAATCAAATTTTGGTCGCGCAAAATTTTGGGCGACGAAGTTTTTAGTTTCGTCGCGCAAAGTGACATTGAGCGACGAATAGTTTTTCGTCGCGCAAAGTTTGGTCACACAAGGGTATTTTTTTACTAGTGGGTAGACAATCCTAGGATAGTAAGCATGAGAGAGAAAACAAGGCTTCCTATGTAGATGTACACATGATGAATGAAAATCAAGCAATTCATAGAAAATTACAGCACTCTTTCTGCATTACAACACCAAGTGAACATCCAAATTGTCAGTTAGTAAGAGAAAGCACAAGGTCAGCAAAAAATTAGAAAGACTAAAAGGAAACTAAAGAAACTAACAAAGGCTTTTATTGTTTGGTTGTTAGGTAGCTTTCATTAAAACTCCAAAAAAGAGGCAACCTTCACACTCATTTAGTAGAATACTGACAAGAAGAATAAAAAAAATCAATCATAACAAGCTTCCAAAGATGATATTCATAATTCAATGGGGCTACAGGAGGATGACAAATCCTCACACACCCCATCCCACACGACCAAGAGTACAACAAAAGCAAAAAAACCACATAAGAAAGAAGAATCCGGGCTAAACAAAGGCAAACAAAGCAACACTCCAGAGCCCAGGAAAAAAAAAAAAAAGTCTTAAGAATGACATCATAGCAAAATTAAACTAACATTACCAAGTCTACATCTAGTTCATCACTAATATGAAATCCTCACCTTGTCTCCTAATTAATGGTTCAAATACAAATTAAAAAGTTGTGAACCTGCAGAGACCATAGCCCAATATTAAAACCTAAAACTTAGAATATAAATTAGAAAACTCACGTTTTGGTAGGATGCCTATTAAAGTACTCAGATACACACTTCTTTAGTATAAGTTACACAGATAATGGTATTTATAGGACGAACCCAGAATCCATTGATCCTCCTTCGCTGATACAAACCAAAGTTTGTCAGTTGCTCACCAGAGTGAGTTATTGGGATTCAAGAAATAGGTTTCACTTCCACTTTCGTTTCAATAATCTATATATATAAAGCAAAAGGCAGAGAATGGTGAAACATTCAAAATACCAGAAAATGCCCTTGATTAATGCAAACATTAAGAATTGAAATTATTAATTAAATGAGGATAATATGGTAAATTCACAATTTTTCGTATTAAAAAAATTAAAATTAAAAGAAAATTCAGATAATGGGTCCTATTTTTATGGAACACAAATATCCATTATCTTTTTTAATTCTAAAATAAATTTAAATTTTTTTAAAAAAAAACCTCTCGCATGCGCAGAAGCGCGTGCAGAGAGGCTAGTATAGATAAACGAAATATGTAAAATTTTACGAATAGTTCCCTCTCGATTACAGTAAACAAATATTGATACTTGCAATTTAGAAGACTTATAGCCAGAGTTATGTGGTCATAAACTATCACAAATGAAAAATAATTATTGATATAGTGTGAAGCGTATTACAGGGTGATAGTGTTTTTTTTTTAATTTTTAATTTTACTAATCCAAACCATCTATTTTGTAGATACTCATTCAAAAATCATCTTTATAAAAAAAATCACTTGAATCCGATATCATTTGATCACTCAATTGAATTATTGAAATTTTAGTACTTTCTTAAAACACCGTGTTCATTGATTTTGTATGATACAATTAGATGTCGGAACGATTTCTGATTTGTCTAATTTTTTGCAAGGATGATCTATGAATGTAGACTTAAAAATTAGATAGTTTGGATCGTTGAAAAAAAATTCGTAGGGTACACTAAAGGCTGTCCCTCAAATAATTTTTATTTGAGGAATCTCTCGATATATATATATATATATTATTGAATAAAATTATATATATCATTGAATAAAATTATTTGAGAAATCCCTCAGTCAAAAGGGAATAATATATATATATATATATATATATACTAACATCATTTGTGTTGCAGTCATCAAATGATTCGATGTGATTAGGTGGAGCATCCATCAAGTTTATGCACATACGAAATATGTGCGATGTACTCGTTTTCCTTTTACTAGGTTTTTGTCCTAACGAATTTTTCTTGGCACGGTCTTAACAAGGCAACATAAGCGCATCCATCACCATATCAATCATCAAGATAATGTTGTACACTTTTCTACTTCGCTTAGGTTTTGTTTCACTAAGTTTTTCGATCAATGTTTTTAATGAAGCAACTATCTCATTGCATGGTGGACAACTAAAGAAAAATATTGAAAGATTATGGATGCCCACCACAATACCTATCCTTTGAAGAATTGTAACATATGCACTAATGTACATGCTTGCAACCTACAATTTATGAGTGATGTTTATCTTCATAACTTAGGTAAATGATTGTGGGTTCTTGTTGGGTCTAACCTAGTGGAAAATGGCCTTAACTTGCAGACCAGTGATCTTAGGTTTGAATCCACACTGCACCTTGACAATGTGTGTGTGAGAAAACCCTCCTCCATTTTCCTAACTTTGACAAAAAGAAAAAAAATTATATTGTGGTCTTAGTTACTTGTAAACCTATAAATAGTTATGGAGAATAATTTCTATTATGTTTCTCTACTTCTCACTTCTCTATAATTTCTCCTTTAATTACATTATAAATAAAAATAAAAATAAAAAGAAGTATATAGCATACAAGTCATATAGTTTTTTTTCTTATACAAGCGATATTCTATTATAATCTAATCTAAACTACAGGAAGGGGAATTCGAACTCGGGTGTAGAGTGAGGAGCACATATGCTTTATCCAACTTAAATAAACCTATGTCTGTGTACTGAGTTGTTTGTGGGTAAAATTACCCTAGGGCCAAGCTTCATATGGATTGGAATTCTATTCAGAGATGGACTTCTACTTTGAGGCTAAGTAGGAGGCCTACTTCAAGGATTTGATTATCTACAAGCTATTATATAAAGGCAACTCTCAAACTTAAGGGTGGTTCCTCCGACAATAACTCAACCCTACGATATCGATATCTTATCTTGTTCATCATGATTATGAGAGTTTGTGGTGTAATTGGGATATGGGTTGTGAGGATCAAACACTTTGTACCTATGTAACTTCATCATTCAATAGTGAAAATACCTAACACCCCATGGACATAGCCTAATTATGGGTGAACCACGTAAATCTCTTGTGTCTCTTGATTGCATGTTCTTACTCAATTTATATTTACAAGTGCAATCCCTAGACAACTCGCTTGATCATACCAAGTTAATTTGGAAGAATTGTCGACCTCCATCTTGAAAAGATTATTATCTGTTCAACCAAATTTAAGCATCAACATGAGTCATATAGTTATCTTTCAAATTTTAATTAATTGGTAGCCCTATATAAAAATAATCAGAAGAAATCCCTATATTGAATACTAATAGGTGCTTTTAGGTACATTTTCTTCAACCAACCCGACAATTGGCTAACTGATGCTTTTAGGTTCATTATCAAATTGTCAATGTGGGCAGTGTCACAGTCCACTAGAATTAAAATAATAATTAAATATTTGAATTAAGCCATTGTCAATGTTTCAATGCAAATTGTGCCACAAATAGATTATAAAGTATTGATGTACATTTGAGTAATGCTTTATATTTTTAATCTAAAAATAAAGAAAAGGATGCAACACCCTACCCAGCTTCCAACTTTGACTAGTTGCTATCCATATATATATATATATATATATAGAGAGAGAGAGAGTTGCTATCCATATATATATATATATATATAGAGAGAGAGAGAGAGAGAGAGAGCCAACCTTCATTTTCAACAGCAAAAAGAGTGACAATATTATTGAATAGATCAAAGCAATTACTATTACACACGTAAATGTCCAATCCAATAGTTTAGTGTACCAAATCTTAAATGTTTTGGGTATCAATTCCCATTCAGAAATAATTAAAAATACATAATAATAATAATTGAAATAAAAAATTCTACACAATATAATGTGATAAGGCTCTGTTAGTCTGTTGTGTCTTTGATACTCCAACCTCTCTCTCGCATGGGACGCACAAGTAAGCTCAGAGAGCTGATGGGGGCAATCAAAGACAAGGCCTCCCAAAGCAAGGCAGCAATCCTTTGTAAACTCAACACAAACACTCTCTCCTCCTCCTCCTCCCTCCACCTCACCCTCCTCCGCGCCACAACCCATGACCCTTTCACGCCCCCAAACCCCAAAAGCCTCGCTGCGCTGCTCTCCTTTGGCCTCAGCTCACGTGCCACCGCTTCCTCCGCCGTGGAGTCCCTCATGGACCGCCTCCAAACCACCCACGACTCCGCCGTCGCCCTCAAGTGCCTCCTCGCCGTCCACCACGTCATCAAGTACGGCTCCTTCATCCTCCAGGACCAGCTCTCCGTGTACCCCGCCGGCGGAGGCAGAAACTACCTCAATCTCTCCAATTTCAGAGACGATTCTACCCCTGTAGCCTGGGAGCTCTCCTCCTGGGTCCGATGGTACGCTCAGTACATCGAAAACCTCCTCTTAACATCTCGGCTTCTGGGTTTCTTCGTCGGCTCGAATTCCTGCATCGTGGAGAAAGACAAAGAAGAGGAGCGAGTCTCGGCGCTTTTGAATGGCAATTTGGTCCGAGAGACCGAGTCTCTAGTGAGTCTGCTTGAGGGGATTTGCAAACGGCCCGAGTCCTTGGGTTTGGGCGGGAACAGGTTGGTGATTGAGGTTCTGGGTTTGGTGGGCGAGGATCAGATTTCTGCAATGAACGAAATTTCGGTCCGAGTTAACGAGTTTGACGAGCGGCTCAACTGTCTGAGTTTCGGCGACTCGGTCGAGTTGCTGGGCGCGTTGAAGCGGTCGGAGGATTGCGAAGGGAGGCTTTTGGCGGTGCCGAATGTAAAGAATGATTTGGTTGAGGGATTTTGGGGTTTGATAAGAGAGATGAAGACTAAGGTTGGGAAGGAGAAAGAGAGCAATAATAAGTTAATGGCGACGATGAGAGTGGAGAAAGAGAGTTACAGTGAGTCGGCTCGGTTTGGTGACCGAGTTCTGAGGCCATCTGACTGGGTCCGGTTCTCGTCGGGGAGATTGGCCGTGGATGCCTTTCATTTGTCTACTATTCAGTCGTGTGCTCGATGAAATTACACAATTAATTGAATTATAAATTTCTTTTTTCTTTTTCTTCTTCTTCTTATTATTATTTTTAATGGCTCCTTGCCTCGTACGTTTGTAAGCCCTTGTAAATACTCAACGACGTCCTTGTAAATTTGCAATATTCTGGTGTTCCCTCAAAATATTAAGAAATCATAAGAAAAGAAAAGAAAACAAGTCATGGGTTCCGTTAAACGTTGTTACGTAGGAGCTGCTCGGCTTTTGCCATTAACATATGATATCATCTATTTTGTGCAGGGCCTTGGGGTGGGTCTCGGTTGGGATGTGGCTGTGTTGGGGACGATGATGGTCTGGGTGGTTGCTTTTGATTTTGAGGGAGGTTGGGTCAGTCAAGGCACGTGGGAACGGGGCGGGGGAGAAAGCGAGCCACGAGTTAGAATACAAGAACAAATATCTTAATTTCTGAAAAAGAAGCAAAAACAAACGTCATTTAGATAAAGATGGTCATGATCACAATAATTGATGTTGGGAGAGGAGAGAATAGAAACCCTAAAAATTCGCACATGTTGCTGGTAAAGAGAGAGAGACCTTAATGTTAAGATTTCAGAGGGACGGAACTTTAACCCACCACTAGCAATATCAATATTGTCCTCAATTTAACCATCTGTTTAGCAATTATGAGGTTTTATATAAAAGGTCTCAATGTTATTAGGAGTGGAACAATTTATTATATGAGATTTTCTATTTTATTAAGTTTTCAATGTGGTACTCGTGTATTCTTTAGCACTTAAAACATTAGAACTCCCCCTCCCCCTCCCTTCTCTTCCGCCCTCACCCCTGACCACCCCCTGCCACCTCTCTCTCTCTCTCTCTCTCTCTCTCTCTCTCTCTCTCTCTCTCTCTCTCTCTCTCCTGGCGCAGCAATAACGACTACGTCGCCATGATGTGCGACCACCGATTTGAGATCGAGAGACCGATGGAATTCTAAAGTTGTTCGACTGGTGGCTCATCCCTTCAGCCTTCCCCGACGACTCCAAGGTCTTTTAGCTCAAGATGAGGGGCAATTACGATAGCTATCTTGATGAGTTCAAGATCAGAACCGAGCGCAATGACCAGTCAACCATATTTGATCTCATTATGGTACGTTAAAACCCTATCTGAACCCTAATAACGATTTGTTTCTTGGTCTCAATTGTTGTATTTTAGTATAAGATTTCGGAAATTGGGGCTTGAATTAGGGTAAGTTTTCTGAATTAGATGTTTTCTATGATGATTTGATTGGTGATGCTGCTATTAAATTCATTTAGCATTCTGTTATGTCTATGCTTGAAATTACATTAATTTGATATGTTGCAAGAATAACTTGATAAACTCTAACATGCCATACGACAGATGGTTAATAAGTCATTGATTTAAGCTTGCATACGACTGATGGTTAATAAGTCATTGACAGATAATTTATCAATTTATGCAACATATCAATGACAAATGGTTTATCAATTTATGCTTGCAGCATCACCACATGTGGTAATATTTAAGTTATATATTGATTTAAGCTTGCAACTTCAATTACTTACATTAGATTTGTCTGTGAGAGTTCGCTTACCTATTATTAATAAGTTTTTCTGGTATGTAAGAGTTTGTGATCAAATATATGTATGTATGTATGTTACGCAATGATCTAATTTAGCTATAACTTCTAATTACAAAGCTCACTTATTATGCATTTGTTTTGATTTCGAAATGGTTGATGCCATCACTGTCATATAATATTTGAAGTACCATTTTGCAATACCATTTAAGCTTTAGTTTGGTGAAATTTTATACAGGTTCTGCATTGTAGTTTTGCACAAACTGCATTGTAGTTTCTATTTAATTACAATTGAAATTTTGCTCTTTTCTTGAACTTCAACCTCACCAATTTGTTTCTAATAAACAATATATATACATAGGAAATTTGGTGAGGAGTGTATGTAGTTTCACCTTTGTTTCTTATTCGTTTTGAAAAAGTGTATTTAGTTTCCGTTATATCATTTGATATGTTTATTTTATAGAACCTATCAATTGAGTGGCTGCTTTAGTAGTTGAATGTCAACAAACTAATATGTAGTTGTTATTGGTGGGTTTAGACGACACCTTACTCTTTTCAAGTGTTGTATATGACCCATGTCATTTTACTTTGGAGCATTATAAAGGAGCTTGCTTTATGACCATCCTTGTTGCTGATTTTATGGTTTGTTTTGCAATGAAACTCTTTTGATTTGATTTGAATAGCTATATTGTTTGTATTTGCAGCTGTAGATGAAATTACACGTCCTAATAGGTACTTGGAAATTGCAATCAATGGAGGCTTGAATCAACAAAGAATTGGGGTAACTTTCTTTACTTTTATTTCTAGTTTTACACACTGCAATGTATAAAATATAAAATATTATAGTAAATTATTATAAATAAATGATTATGGTGTGTTTAATCTTTTTTTTATTAATTACTACATATTTTATACACTCGCAGTGTTTGTCAGCTCGCTATATAATCAACTTAAATCAGTTAAATTCATCATTCAATACATTTCCTTCCATTTTTTTTTATGATAAAATAATAGATAATTGACTAAATAAACATCCTCCAAAGTTTGAAGAAAAATTTACAAGTTTTTCTTACAATTTTCGTGGTTTTTATTCAATTTTTATCGATATTAATATTTTTCGAATATTTTCATCAAAATTTTCGTATTTTCAGACCACCGATATTTCTAAAATCATCAATATTTTAGACCTCGGTATATCCTATTGCTTCAAATTAAGAGAATCAGTTCATTAAATTAAAAAAAATATTTGAGTATCAGAAGTTGGGAGGATGAGATGAATATTTAGAAATGCATAACTGAATATGCTAAAAATCTACAACTACAACTTTATTTCCAGCTAGCAATGAGCAACTAGATCTAGATAGATACTAGAGGGCAGGTGTGTGCAATAGGCCCCACCCATTAAAGTGCATTAAAATTGAATTGATGAGTGCCAAAAGCTGGCAGTGAGCATAGAAATTAAACAATTATATTATTCGGCAAAATTTTACAATTATGCTATGGAAAAAACATAAATAAACACCACGTGTATTGTAAAAAACATAAATACCAATTAGACTATTAGAGCAACTCCACCCATTTGCCCTTAGCCATGGCAAGGGTGGAGCTAGGGCAAGCACTATTCACGTGAATAGTGGTTGCCCTTGCAAATAGTAAATCGTTTCTCCACCCGTTGCCCTTAGCCATGGCAATTACTATTCACTTTTTTGTTTTTTCCTCCTATTTTTTAATGAAAATAATTAATTTGGGTAATATTTTCAGATAAGATTTTCGGATTCCTACGTGTCAAGACTATTCATAATCAGATAAAATTTTCGGATAAGATATTTGGATTCAAATTTCGGATTAATTTCAAAGTTCAAATTTCAGATAAATTTTTGGGTTCAAATTTCGAATGAATTTCAAAATTCAAAATTCAGATAAATTTGGGTTCAAATTTCGGATGAATTTCAAAATGCTAGATGAAAAAGAGGAAAATGTTGTGTAAAAAGAGTGAATATTAGTAGAAGTATAATGAAATGTAAGAGTATTGGTGTTGAAAGTGAAGGGTATTGATAGGTATTTATAGAAAAAAATATCAGAATTTTTTAGAATTTTTTAGAATTTTTTTTCATATTTTTTTCACCCAAAAAAGCCTCAGCCGTTGGATTAGAAAGGAGAAGCAGATCGGAAGGCACTGAGCGCGACACGTGGCAGCGTACCAGCTAGCTGACGTCAGCGTGACGCCAGCGCTGACGTCAGCACCCTCGTTTTGGACCTGGGGCTGGTTTGGCCTTCGGGCTGGCCCGAGTTGGTGGGTCCCACACCAAACCCGGGCCTGGGCTGCACGCTGGAGCGGAATTTTTTTTTTTTTCTGCCCTTGCCTCGGGCTGGGCTCCTTCGCTGGAGCCACTCTTAGGGGTGTGCGCAATAGCCACCCAAATAAATATTTCTGACAGTGACACCCAAACTTCACTTCTAGTGCGAATTTGCCACCTAGATTAACGCTGTCAATGTTTCCGTTAAGTCAAGGCAATTTCATCCCCAACCTCCCCCTCCAAATGTTCAAACCAGTCACCCCCAACTTCTTAAAGAACCTTTTTTAAGTCATAAGAATATGTAATTTGGATTTCGGTGTTGTACGTCCAAAGACATGGAAAAAGGATCAAATTTGTTCTTGCTATGCTCTACACAGCAGGCTGAGGCATAGAAGTTGCAGGAAGGTGATTTTTTTTTTTTTCTTTGCTCGGATGTTTCTGTTTTTAATTCTTTTGAATGTTTGCTTTTGTAATTAGAGGGATAGAATTGGAATTTTTGGACAAAATTGTATGAAGTGGGGGTGTCTAAAAAAGATTCTATGGGTGTCCTTAGAAATATCTGACGGATAAGTTAACGGAATTGGATGGAGGTGCCAAATTCACACTAAAATTGAAGTTTAGGTGTCATAATGTCAAATAAAGTTCTGTGGGTGCTAACTGCCTACACACAATAGTCTGGGCGATATTTGCACAAATTTTCCTAAATTTTAATTTTATAGTATTTTGTTCACAATTTTGAAAAAATTTATTTGTAATATGTGAATTTTATTTAGATTACATTATAGCAAAATTGCTATATCTTGGTATCAGTTGAATGAATGCATAAATCTATAATCTGGAATTTGTTTTGAATCTGTGAAGATATATTTTAGGAATATGTTGAAATTAGTTTGGAAGTTGTATGTAATTAGCAGAGCCAATTCTCAGGGAGGAGGGTGACTTTCATAAAACGGGATAACACATTTTGCTATCCTTGACGAATAGCGTAACGACATGCGGGAAATTTTTCAATGTATAATTGCATTATTGGTTGGGAATAGTAATACAGTGCTATTCCTGTTATAAGAAAGTTTTTCTACTGAGGGAGGGCTAAAAGGGCGGCCACTCTGCCTCACCTCAAAGAGGGCCCCAAAATATGTAATTAATATGAGGAGATAACATGAAGGCCCTGTTTGGTACACCCCCAAACACAAAGGCTAAAAATCCTTCCTCGGCGGATTGAGTGAATTTTGACCACTCCCAAACACAAAGGCTATAGCCGCTATACTAAGCTCAAAACAAAGTGCCTAGGATATTACCCCAAGCCACATACAGCAAACTGAAAACAATTAAGTAGCCCCCTATTGAGGGCAAGGAAGGCCATCCAACAGCAAAACACCCACTAGAGACGATGGTGGCCTAACAGCCCAACTTTCCAGTTGCTTCGTTCTGATACCAATCACTACAGCCTTGTGCGCTGTGCGGTTCAATTCCCTTGGCTCCAAAGGCCCGATCTAAAGTCAGTAGAAAGCTTTTTGAACTCCACTTATACCATCCACAAGGATCTTTGAATTCGTCTCGAGAACAATATCAATGAAATTTTGTTTAAAGCGAATTTGATTGCACAGAGGTAGCAGCCTCCTCGGCCACCAGAGCCGAGTTGCATTGGTAAGGGGATGCTAATCCGCCACAAAAGGATCCCAATTCTTCTGTTGCAATCACCCCTAGCCCTGCAAAATGAGAATCATTTTTCCACGCGCCATAATTTCACAAAATTTGGCATTGGAGGTCTCCAAATTTGAGCAGTCCTAATTTGATCAGCTGAGGCTGGGCTGCCCCAAAAGGCACATGCGGTCTAGCCTTAGCATCTAAATATTCCATGCAGGTCTGCATTGCTCGATTAATAGTGAGACGGGATCAATTTGGCTGCCTTTGAAGATAAAATTGCACCGAGTCTTCCATATTTCCCAGCATATGAAGCTAATACTTATAAGCAGAAGTTGAGTCTCGCTTGCTAATGCCCTGAAGATTAATAACTCCCATGAGCTATCTGTCTACAGAAGAAAAGCCCCGCATATCAACTTTATAGCTCGAAGGAGCACCAAACCACACAACATTAGTCCACGAGCATAAGAGCAATAGGTGCTCGACAATTTCCACCTCCCATCCACCAATTGGGCACACTGGAGAACCAAGAATTTTCCTTTTATAGAAGTTCTAGCTAATAGAGATAGCATACAGTTGTTCTCGACGAGTTTTCATATATTTTGAAATCATTGCATAATAGCCTCGCCATCTATACTATTAAAAATGTCTTTCTCAATATATGCAACATAGCAGAAAATACTCCCGCTACATTTGCAGTTGCAACAAGTAGGACTAGTGCTAGTGTGAGAACCAAATATACTAAAGGATGAACCTGATCTTTTTTTTTTCTCTCATATCATGATGCTTACCTGATGCACTCACAACATTCATCACATTAGAAACCATGGTAAATATATCAGTAATTTTTTAATGTTTCTTTGTAACAACTGCCAAAGCTACCTGAAGTTGATGAACAAAGCAATTAAAATAAAATAAAAACATATTCATTCTCATTTAGAATGAGTGTTTTAAGACCATTAGACTCACTTTGCATAGTACTTGCCCCATCATAACCGTGCCCTCTCAACCTAGAGATGCTTAATTCATGTCTTAAAAAGAAATCATCCACGACTAACTTGAGTGAGGAAGATTTAGTATATATTTGTAACATACACAATACCTACAAAGCGTTCAATTACATGACCTTTATCCACATAACGTAGTACAATGGTCATTTGCTTCTTTGAAGATATGTCAGGGGATTAATCAACAAGAATGACAAATAGTATTTCGAATATAGCTGTTGCAGAAAAGAATTTCTCTTTCTCTTCTTTCTTTCCATACAATCTTAATATTTGTCTTGTTAACATTCTGCTGAGACAATTTAGTTATAAAATATGAGTTGAAATCCCTACATTATATTCATAAGGGAAATACTAAGCATGCCACATTTATATACCACATTGTGTATCACCTCCTTAATAGAGGTTGGCCTAGCATTTTTCTTGTGAATATAAATGTTTTTGCTATTTTTTGTCTGTCCACTTCAATATGTGCATGGTTGCTTTCTCTGCCTGCAAAATTAGCCCAACATAGAAATATAATGATCAATTTTGTATACACAAGTATAAAAGCACAATTAACAAAAAGTAAGTAATGATTTGAATTCCATAGGCTCTACCTCTTTTTCCCAGTCGCATCGAATGGTGATAATGGCCAATATCAAGGTTTGGACTGCTGTCCCTCCAAAGATCATTCCAGCCCAAATTCCCTAATCGTGTTCATTTTATCACCAAATGTCAGTCCACAATGGAATTATGCATGCCAAAACAAATTCCATGCAATAAGAACAGAAAAAGTTCAATGAAATTGACAGATGTAAACCCAATTAAGAAGAACCCCAATGAGACAATATAATACGTACCATAACTCCTTGATGGAAAGCCCATCCCATTAAAAACCCAAGAGGAACCCCAATGAGATAATAGCAACCCAAGTTTATGTATGCCACATAAGATTGCCAACCGGACCCCACAGCTACTCCTGTTAACGGAAAAAACCAAATAAATCTGTCAGAAAATATCCATTTGAAAAAATTGAAAGCGAAAAAATAAAAGAAATTTGATTCTGAAAGGTAATTGGATAAGGGAACATTGACATTACCAGAGAGAACTGGTTGAACACTGTTGAGGAGAATTGTGAAGGCTAATAGGAGGGAGAGGCTGCTGACTTCAGTAAGTACAGCTTCACTAGTTGTAAATATATAGCCGACCTCTTTGTGGAACATCATGATCAGGAGCCAGAAGAAGAGGCCAATTATAATTGATGTAACAACTGCCACTTTGGTGGCAAACTTGGCTCTCTTCCCACTCCCAGCTCCAAGCTCATTTGCAACCCTCACTCTGTTGATTTCCATCACAAAGCATTAACTAGCAACAAAAATTGTAGTTGGGAATAATAAACATTTACCTTTTTTATTATATAAACGATAGTCTAAACTACTTTTAACTAATTTAATTTACAAAGAGGATATTCGAACTTTGGTGTAAGAGACTCACTATCCTGCCCAACTAGTCTAACTCACGTATGTGCACTTACCAATTTTAATTACAACAGAAATTAAGCTTTTACCAATTTTAATTACAAAACCAATTTTCGTTCAATATTCATCCAAGCTCAATGGTCACTATCTTGGATTGGTTCTTAAAATTGCTAGACGTGATAATGTTGAACTAGAAAGAAGAACAAAAATAAATAGAGGAAGAAAAAGACAGGATCACACATCACAAACATATCATAGACTGCGTCTGAAATTGCAATTGTTGGGACTCCAATGATAATACTTATCCATGGGGAAGAGCCCGCAGAAAAATCCTAAAGAATAATAAAAGACAAACACAGCACATAGATGATCATCATGAGCAGCTACCCACCAAGTAAAATTATTCTAGTACTCTATAATTTTTAAAAGATGAAAAGAGATCTTAATTTAATTCTCAAAAGTTAAGTAATTTTAACACGAAAAGAGAAATAGACATACAGATGCATACGGAAGAATAACTTCAGAATTAAACTTTGAAAACTAATTTTATAGGCCAAAAATATACACGTCACACTATATATTCGTCAATGCATCATAGCAGGACTTTGGCCAATATAATCTTTTGTTTATGCGACTAAGCTTCACGTGCTTGCTCGCCTTAAACAAAAGTGGAGCAAACAGCCAGACATTCAACAAAAGTTGACCAATTTTTTAATAAAAGAAAGGACGTCTTTTGACGTATCTTTATATTGATTAATTGGACTAGCAGTCACCAAATTTAATTATATTTTTAGTAAATTCTATAAATTCTAAACAACTTAATTTTAGAATTAAGAGCTCGTTTGAGACTGTTTTTTTTAAATATATATATATTTATATGTATTTTTTAAAAATGTTTTTATTATATTTTAAGAAATTCAAGTGTTTTTTGAAGAAGCACGTACAAGTGTTTCTCCATAAAGTACTTTTAAAAAGCATTTCTAATTTTTTCTACTAAATACTATCAAAAGAATTTTTAACCCTTTCAGAAGTAATCCGAAACATACCCCAAACCAACATAAGGAGCAAAGCTATTTCATGTGGCCTATCATATAAAGCAGAACAAAGAAAAAAAGGATAAAATAGCGTACGATTTGCGAGCATGCGGTGGAAGTACATGATCAACAAAGAATTTGAGGCTCGGAATAAAATTCGAATAGGCACCAGAGAAAAAATTGAGGTCTGTGTATGTTTGACAATCTGACAGATAAAGCTAATTAATGGAAGCAAAATTGAATTTACCTACTGGGTAGGTATATTATATACATAAAGACAATCTTACAATCTGACAGATATACGTTTTGTTCTATATATTTGTCCTGTCACGTCTTAGTTCATATGAGGCGTTACGCTCTTTAACTCTTGGATGGCTATAATAAGAGAAGGCCTCACATTAATTTATGGACCAAATTGGTCCAAACGCTCTTCACATGATTAGCTTCTGATATGAAATTGTGACCTCAAAGCCAATCCTACTCGTGGTCCTCTTAACGATTATCATTAATAATAATGTTTTCTTGTCTTTTTATATATATAAAAATAAGAGAGGAGTCATCGGGTCTAGGTTTCCCTATCGTACCGTGATAATATGTATATACGTGTGTGTGAGAAATCCCTTTTTTATTTTTTAATTTAAACCAAAGTTTTGCATCCAAAAATGAGTTCACATGCATATTCCGATGAAAATTAGATAACATTAATCTGGGAAAGTTCAAAAATGTTGTAAAGAAAGTGGTGAAGCCCATATAAAGAAAAGAAGAAAATAATATATTCAAAAAGCTTAATGATGATGTTGGAAGCCATCCAATTTGCCTATAAATAGGCTTCCCGTTGCTTAACAAAATACACCAATGGAGAAGAGATCAAAGAAAGGAAGAGAAGAAAGGAAGAGTGAGATGAAAGAAGAGAGAATGTGAAATTTGAGTGTTAGTGAGTTTTATCTGAGAGAAAATTCTTTTTGTATAAACATCAGAAAAGCAAATATAATTATATTCCTAATATTCAGTGCTACTTTCCATACTTTGATCATTTTATTTTTATAAAAAATTTAAAATTTAAAAAAAAAAAAAAAAAAAAGTTTTCTGAGATCATGAGAGAGATACTATTTGGGACTTTGGTAGGACACAATTGGTCTGTTTGGGATCCACCAGTAAGAACCATAAGAATATAGAAGAAAACGACATAGAAATGTAAAGGTAGTGAAGAGGTTTTACCCAGTTCCTGCGAAAAAAGCCAGAGGAATCATCATCTCCCAGCCATTGATCGTCATGCTGCCAAGCAAAAAAAGACAAATCAGTCTTTATTTCTTTTGGCACGTAGGACACTTAATTCTATTTCAATAATGTGCAGAGTTTATTTGTACACGTAGATGTTAGTCGCATCTAGAGAACTGATAGGTGCATTATTGTTTTCGACCAAGGGAAATGGGAAAAAAGAAATTTTAATGTACTGTTATTACCATATAGACAAAGCATCCACAGCTATCTCTGCATTCTGTAGATTCCCAGTCATCAAGATCAGTATTCTGTAGTACCAACTCTCCAGGCTGTAATTTCAACAACAAATAGACATAATTAATTGTTAGATTAATGTCACTAATTAACCAACATGGAGAATGGAAGAGAGAGAGAGAGAGAGAGAGAGAGAGAGAGAGTACCAGAGCATAACACCAGAAGCAGCAGAAAGTTTGGTAAATTCCCAGAGACCAGAAAAAGCTTCCATGGAGAAACCAGCCCAAGTCAAGGGGCAACCACCACAAACAGTGTAACCCAGAAGCCCAAACACCAAAACCCACCAAGAAAAGTTTATGGTAATTGCAGTACCAATCACACCAAAGTGAAGCCTATACACAAAAAACCAGCTCACAAACACATGCACTGCAAGAGCAAGCAGAGACACCCAAGCAATCACGCCTGTCTTCAGCTGGCTCTGTAAGAACCTCTGCAATGGGAACTGAAAAGCAAAGCTGAAGTGAAGTGGAATCATGCTCATGGCCACAATCCCAGATAGCTCTGCTACTTCTGTGGGTTGCCCCAAAAGCTTTAGAAATGGAGAGGCAAACAGATAAATTGGCAAAAGCAGAATACAGCACAAGAACAAAACGATCCATGATCTTTGCATGTAAACTCCAAGCATATAGTACCTCTTGGCCCCATAAGCTTGCCCACATAGTGTTTCTAAAGCACTTGCCATCCCCAACTGGCAACACAAAGTAGAGAACATAACTTAGAACAAAAAAGCTACATAAGAGATTCGAACATTCGACAATCTAATAACATAACATGCGACATATTTAGTAGGAAAACATTCACTCTCCAAAATATAATAGCAGAAGGGATAGAGTAAAGTACCAAGAGACCAAAATCAAAACCAACTATGACATTATTGGCAATGGAGATTGCAGCAAGCTCAAGGTCACCAAGATGACCAGCAAAGGCTTGAGTTATAACCAGCATGGAATAAGACGCAACACGGCTAAAGATTGCTGGACCAACTATGTGCCACAACTTCTTTGACTCAATCCAAGATCTCCTTGCAAGAGTGCCTTGATCTTCATCATCACTGTGTTCATGTTTTGATCGGACGGTTGAAGCTATATCATCCAACAAAGGAACCTCCGCCTCCACTAGTGCACTGTTGCTTGCCATTCTGCAACTCCTTGCGGCACTTGTTTATAATTGGTTGGGCAGCAATGGCCAGAGAGAGCACAGAACAATTAATCAGAGAGTTCGGCTTTTTAAATATGAAGGGGAGTAAATGTTTTTTGTTTTCTCTGTATAATTACTTACTACTAGTATTAGGAGGAGGGGGCGGCTTTCAAATTTTAACGTTTAGCAGACAATAAGGTCAAGTGCTTCTGGGAAGACCAAGAACTTATGTAGGGATGAGGTGGTCGGATGATTGATTCACTCTCACAGCTGCAGGGGTGCTAAAAGCCAATACTGTCAATACAGGACACGGTCATTGCTTACGCATTAATTTTGACTAGATAAAAAATTTATGTAATTAAGTTGTAATATTAAACAATCTTTGCAACGTTTTTGTTGTTTTATTATGAGAAAGGTGGATTGACTAAACAGAAGAAAGATTCAGTATACAGCCAAATCATTTTTCTTTCTTATATTGGAAGACCAAATGGTACCTGCATAGCAGCTTTTACAGACTTTGATTGACTCTCTGTCGTGTTGAATTGTCTTCCAATGTGTGGTTTAAATTCCTAGTCTCACAGCCTAAATTTTAATGCAATGATGAGAGCAAAAATTAAGGCGGAAATCAAATAACATTATATTTATTAGAGTTAATGATTTAAATGGTTCTCTAATTATTGTTTAAGTATCATTTTGATTCATCAACTAAAAATTTCATTTGAAACGTCCTTAAATCTTTTATTTTGTACCAAGATGGTCCATCCGTCAAAGTTTGTGTATTATTCCGTGAAATCGAGGGATAAAACTATATTTTTAGGTGAGTATCCTCCTCTAAAAGGGTTATTAATCTCAATGCTCTTCTAACTATTGTTACAGTATCATTTTGGTCTACCAACTAAAATTTTCATTTGAACCGTCCTTCAACGCTTTTTTTTTTTTTTTGGTATCAAGATGGTCATGCTGTTAAAGTCTATCAATTTTATTGTTAAATTGAGGAGTAAAAATCTCTCTATGAATTAAAATAGAAATATATAATTAATTAGAAAATTTTTAAAAATTTGAATCTCACTAGCCACATGGCTTTTATTTTTGTGAGACTGAACTAAATATTAATAATAATAAAATTCTCTATTGTTTAAATTAATTAAAATCACATAAATAAATAAAATAATAATAATAACAAATTTTTTAAAAGAGTAAATTAAAAATTAAAGGAAACTTGAAAGGACCCGCCCCGAATTTTCCATAAACCCGAGGCGAACCCTTTGGAATTCCCGATATCATCCCGATGCCAGGCCCACTTACTAAAGACCGAGACTTCCTGCAGAAATTTCGGCAGAGTCTCCCCTAAAAATTGGACATTCCTAAAATTTCAACCTGCATAAAAACGCATTTAATATCCACAACTGGCAGCATGCACAATATAATTTCATGCAAATTCTCATAAATGGCCTTCGGCCTTCCAATAATTCTCAACCAACTACCAAACAATTCAAATACCAACTATGACTAACATTTAGTCTGCGGCTGCACCTAATAACCTTAGGCTGCCTACGTACCCTCCTTGAGGGATCAAGCAACACGTAGTTCTTCCTTAAAACTCAATTCCATACTTGGGGGCGATACCTTATTTCATTTCTCTGTATTTCATATAATCTCCCCATACGCCGGTACAACCAACGCCACGTATGGGGCCTGTCGACACGCCGGATAACCTACGCCACGTGCAACCTCAACACAATATCACAATATCTCCCCATACGCCGGTACAACCAACGACACGTATGGGGCATGTCTCAACGCCGGATAACCTACACCACGTGAGACCTGAACATCATATTACATATTTCCCCATACGCCGGTACAACCAACGCCACGTATGGGGCCTGTCCCAACGCGGGATAACCTACGCCACGTGGGACCTAACTTTCACTTGGTGGTGCTTGTAGTGAATCCAAAATCCGGGAAGGTACCTAAGGTAGTGCGTGTAGCACTCCAAACTAACAGTCTAGACTCTTTTGTACCCTTGTACAACCATATATAATTATATAAATAATTCTAATATTGTGTAACCCTCCACAATAGTCTAGCTCCCGATAATCCCCTCTGGAAGGGTGAGATTACTCCGGGAGACTCACGGTCAACCAATAGTCAAACTACTCTAACCCTGGTCAAACGAACATGCAGAACCCACGACCTCCAATTTCCGATTCGAAAGTCCCTATAGGTTATACCAGGTATAGGACACTTGTCCTGCAAGTTTGGTTCAGATAGGACGGTCGGATTTCTCACGATCGCACGATCTGACAATTAATATAAAATATAAACTGTAAAATTACTATTCGCAACATCCGGGGCTCCGATTCACAATCCGTGAATTCCTACACGATCCTAGAATTACCTAGATTAACATATATTAAATTTGGGACCATCCAAAGGTCCCAACCTATCGAACCCGGATAATGCACAATATGCGATTATCCGTTCGATAGTCAAACGACGTCCGAATTGAGATCCGCGAAATCCTACGCACTCGTGACAACCTAAGGATCTCATCGGAACACAGTGCTACTTTTCTACAGTGCCCACGCGCCGCCACACGCGCCGGCAGCGCGTGGGTGCCCAAAGCGATAACGCTTCGCCTGAAAATCTCAAAACCACGGCTCCAAATTCCTACCCTAGGTATAACACCCTATTTGGAGCCACTTTTGTTCACCTACCCCAAAAAGTGGCCGAAAATGGCCGATCACGGTGGCCGAAGTTCGGCCGATTTTCAATTCGAAAATCGAGTGATCTAGAGGTCGAATCGATCAAAACCCAGCCAACAGGCAGCTAGAGCATGAAAAGTAGGTGAGAAACCATACCTTGCTCGTCGGATTTGGTGGCCGGAGGAGGGAGATCGAGCTCCTTGAATTTTGGGTTAAAACCGGTCGGATTTTGCATTTTCCAGCGAGCACAGGTGGTTCCAGTGGCTGAGATTGGTCGGGATGGAAATAGGAAGATGGCACGGTTCTTTTGGGACCGGTGCCACCCCGAGCGGTGGCCGGATGCGGCGGCGGCGGCCCAAAAACCGCCGCTGTGAACAGTAACAGG